>NC_056738.1:481295780-481423280 GCF_019279795.1 Protopterus annectens
GACATAGTAGGATGGTATATGTTGTGACGTAGTTCCTTGTGTACAACTGTGGTGTCCCATCATAGGCTGAAGCAATACATGTATGCTCAATAAGTGGTACTGCTGGTGAATTCAGCCGACATTTGAACTTTTGTACCACCTGAAGCTGTAGGCTTAAACAGCACAGTATGGTGTATGTTCACATTCCCTGGTAACACTGTCTTGTGTGTTTCCTGTAGTCTGCACAGATTACATTCCTCAGGCATAGGTATCTGTAAGTAGGGGCACACAGTACTGTAAGGTACACAGGAAATGCTCATCTGTGTCAGCATACATTTGTGTGTTGTATGAATGTCTGATGTGTGTGTAATGATACCTGTACAATGTCCGCAATCACATGTGTGATGCAGGTTTTGCGTGTGTACCTAGCAACATGTATACTCTGTTACAGCAGTATGCCAGCTATATTAACAACTGTGCACATATGTTAGGTAGGGGTATGGCATCAACGACTAGGGTGGGTTACTGGTTATACTGTAACTGTACTTCACATTCATTGCAATGGATGACATATTTCTGCATGCATTAGCTTGATATGTACCCCCCTGGCAAGGCTGTGCATTGGATCCCAAACAGTGAGACGAGTACTGGTGTATACTGGTGTGTCATATGGAGTGTGGCAGGCACTGTCAGCCAGTTGTGGGCTGAGCACTGATATGTGGTATTGAATGTGTGTATCCCCTGACAGACGAACAGATGCTATATATGGCAGTTAACTGATATCTGTAGTGTATAATGTTAAGTGTGCCACATGACTTGCTCACACATATCGTTTACTTGTCTTCCAGGCTTATGGCTCATCACAGGAATCCCTGCTACACAGCTGCAGAGGAACAAGAAATCCACCACAGCCTGGTTCAGCACTATACCCTGCTGTTTTCCAGGGCCAGCCAGCACCAGCAGGAGTGTACTGCACTGTGGCAAGAACTTATTCATCGGGTAAATGACATAGGCATGCATAATCAAATATATGAGCAGGTACGCCATCACTGCAGTGATTTAATTAGACATGTCCGGCGGCATGCATCTGATATCCACAGACAATTGCTTGCCACAGGTGGTGAGGTGGCCATACATCCCCCCTCACCAGAGTGGAGGAACTGCTGCTAAGTGTGGTGGCTCCTAGCCTACAGCAGCAACAACATCACACATGTGTCGTCATGGAGGCCGGAGCCACCCAGCATGGTGACATGGAGCGTGCAGGTAACATGCCCTAGCTGTAGACTACTAGCTGTATTGTTATATTATGCATGTGTGAGATGTGTAATGTGTTTAGCAGTTGTGCTGCCTATTGTGTGCAATACTAATAATTTGAATAGTATCTGTACACCTATGCCTGTTGTTCTACTGTAGTTTAGCACACTCACAGTAGCAATGCCACAGTTTTGGCCACTGACAAACTGTGTCATATTCTTGCAGGTCCCTCTGGTGTGACAGCAGGGCAGATGTTACATGCTGGTGAGTGTGTTAACACTTTAAACGTGGTATTGAACTGTGCATGTCATAGGTGAGGTGTAGGCCATGTACACATAACACACCTACACATAATGCATGCTGCGCATGTTTGCTGTGAGACATGAAACATCTCAGTAATGTCAGTAGCTGCCTCAATCACATGCAATGCACAGAGCATCAGACACAAATGTGGCAACACTGTACTGCACATTGGATAGGCATAGTTGACACACGTGTACACAACATAACACGTTTGTCATATGCAGTACACCTCAACATGCTACACATAGTGTAACCGGACACCCACTGCCAGGTCACACTTCAGTATCCCACATGTCATCCACACACCACACATAATATACCTGAGGGGTAGGGGCCTAGCATGGGGCTGTGCAACACTCTTCAACACATAACACAGTCATGTTAGGAAATGCTCCCTATTGGGCACCTCACACACCCTTGTGCAACATGGCTGTGTAATTGTGAACTTAGCCATGGCACTGCGGTTCAGGTACAGCGTGCTAGACGGTGGGCTAGCACACTTTAGTGGCCTTGAGTGACCACATGATGCATGATGTTGATGGCTAATGGTACTACACCTCATACTGTTACAATGGCCATGTCCATGATTGGTATCCCATCACGTATACATGCACCACTCATCCCGTGTGTGTACATAGCATGCATGTGCTACACCTGTGTCCACAATTATCTGCTACATACACAGACATTGTAATCAGACATGGAAATCCATTTGACACACAGATAACACATGCAGCCATGGTATGTATACCTGTGTGTGATGGTGCACAGGACATTGCAGAGCTTATAATACTTGCACAGAAATGTTGTGTCCTTGTACACATTATGTTCCAGGGTGTAGGCAATCACTGAACATGTACACACATGCACCACAGCCATGTACACTGTCATTAACTATGGCTGTCTACACTCACACTGCATGGACTTGATCTACACTTATTCTGCATGCTGACACGTGTGACGTGACTGTTTGCCTTGTGATACTGTCACCCACCTTCAACCAGTATTGAGTATGATTTGGATTTCTGTTGTGTGTGTGTATCCGCTGTAGTGAGGAGTGTGCATGTGTTCCTGTGTTCATGTGTGCATGTGTTCATGTGTGCATGTGTGCTTGTGTTCATGTGTGCATGTGTGCATGTGCAGACCATAACGTGTGTTTCCGGTCTTCCTCTCACAGGTGCTGAGGTAGGGGTTGGGGAAAATAGCAGGCGACCTGAAGCCACTGCCACGGATAGTGGTGATGATGACACATGTATTTTGGCACAGGGAGATTTGACAGGGTCTGTTGTTGGTCCGCCAATCAACAGTACACAGCGTTCAACCCCATCTATGCGCACACTCATACTGCCATTACATCCCTCACCACCAATGGCCATAGGGGAGGGACAGCATACAGTTGGCATTAACCAGGAGAGTGTGGTACCCCCATGGAACTTGCATCCCCTCACAGCAGCCATAGCCATAGACCTGTAACAGTACCACATAGACGGAGGTCCAGGGGTTCTCGGGGGAGCACCACTGGACGTATTGCCCCTGGCAGGCATGCCGTCACAGGTCTTATGACGACCACTATGTTCTGGGCTGTAATGCAGGCTCAGGCACGTATGGAACGGTACACCAGGCAGGGACTTAGGGCGCAGAGGGCACATTACACCGCCATCAATGACAGCATCCGTGACCTTGCCGGTGCCATCCGGACATACACCGAGGTCATTGATAGACGTTGGGGGGAGACAGTAGATGCCCTCCACAACATGTCTTCCTCGAGCCAGGACCATGCCGGATGGTTGCGACGTTGACGCGGATGCATGCCAGCAACAGCAAGAGCTGGCAGTGGTCACGGATGGCCCACAGTTCACAGCTGCTCCCGTAGTGGCAGTACAAGCCCCAGCACCTCTGGGGCTGGCCTGTCCATTGTCCATCCCAGTAGACCATGTGCACGTGGCTCTGGCCAGTCCCAGCAGGGACATGGGTCCAGTCATCATACCTCTGCCTCTGATGACAGTACCCAGTCAGGGTTGGTACCCGATACTGTCCATAGCACCCCTGCTAGGCACAGGTACTGTGTCCGTGGCCAGAGACAGTGATCTGTACAGCCAAGCAGGTACAGTCTATGGCTGTACCACAAACCACCATATATGGCAGCCACATGGTGGAGCTGTGTGCATGTAGACACACACACATTAACCAAACAACTAGTGCTCACACATACACACACACACACACACACACACACACACATTACATCAACATTGGCCCATGCTGTACTGTTGTCCCACACACACACACACACACACACACACACACACACACACACACACACACACACACACACACATGTCGATTGGATGGGTCAATGTCAAGCTCTGGCAAACAACAAAACGCCTGGTGCATATGATGAAACCTGTGCTGCCTCCTGTCATCTGCATTATCAACAGAGGGACAGGCTAACATGGTGCTGATGTACAGGGTGACACTATAGCAGTGTAGCAATAATAGCAAGTTGTCAACAAGGAAGTGTAACTACGTCCTTGTAGGTGTATCTGAGCTGACATTATGCATCAAAGCTCTGTTTGTCAATGTAGCATTGTTTACACCACTGTTAGGTCTGAGTATGTATTATCCACTCATGTGCCACTTGGCTGATGTGTGATGTGTTGCCAGCATGTGTTAGTGAGTGGACAGTACGTGTGTGATGTGTGCAGTACAGATTAGCAAGTGTACATCTGTGAACATGGTGGGTGCGCACTGTCTGGATGTACGTGCATAGTGGACACATGGGACGTGTGGCATGCCCTGTTGTACACATTGTTAACATCTCATTGCATCTTTCTGTGGCCAGTATGCATTCTACTACAGTTATGTAATAACATGGGTAGACATGTGTATGACATGGGTTGACACTATGCTGCGGGTGATACCGTTAATATCAGTCAATGATTTGCGGTCTGGTAGTATACACAACCTCAACAGCATGACTATAAGCAATCATTGGATGATGTCCTGACAAATGACACACAGTAGTAGGGAACCCAGTATCAATCGGATCCTTCCGGTGCTACACTATAACACTAACCAGTGGTGATGACCACCATCCATTACTGTGACCACACCTGTGTGTCATATAGCCCCCATAGGTACATGCAGACACACTAGGGATGTGTCCATCCAAATCTGAGAATGCATGGATTGGCCTACAATGCATTCCCTGGATGGGACACATATCCTACACAAGGGTATCATACAGACAGATACCTGTTGTGTGGTACATGCTGTATAGCAGTATGCCGACTATGGCATAGTCATCCTCATGTACTAAACATACTATCCCATCAGTATCACACAGGTGGTAGCCCTCAACATGTATGTCGGGTACCATTGTGTACATACAGACCCATGTTATGTCATGTGTCCCTTGGTATCCACATATCCATAGGTATTGTGGAGTCCCAAGGTGTATCACATAAGACATTAGAGGCCTGAATGCATAGCCACAAGGCAGTCATACACCTATATAGACTGTCCATTCTTGGCAGACTTTGATGTGTATGACCATGTCTGACATATACCCCAGGCATATACCCTCACTCACACTACTCTTAAGTAACTGTCATGGGTGTGTGTGCCACAGATGACCTTGGCCACAGAACATGACAGTGGACGGCCGTGTCACATACATACATATGTGACCTATGATCTGAGAAGCAGCGGCACAACCTGTCAATGGAAATAAATGTATTCATGTAGTATGCAGGCTTCACACCTATGTACTGATTGAGGGAACATGCACACATATATATTTGCCACGCAAATATCTGATGTCTGCAATGCACTTACTGTTGTCATCATACTATGTCATACCATAGTAAAAGCAAAACCCACACCGCGTTGACCAGCAGTGACACACACAAAGTCAGCATTTGCAGGATTCAAACCCCTACCTAACTATGTTATGATACTAGAGAGAGACACATTAACATGGCGTGCTATTTGCTTTATTGGCTGGTTTTCCTTCTCCTGCAGTATTTGTAGGATGGTGACATCATCAGACTTTCCAAAGAGGAATGTACCTCCTTTACTGTGTTTTCCCAGTCTCCAAAAAGGGAACACCTCTCAAAGGAAACTGCACACATACACACACTCCCCCGCACACACACACAGTTTTCAGGATTCAAGCCCCTACCTAACTATGTTATGATACTGGAAAGAGGCGCATTAACACGGTGTGCTATTTGCTTTACTGGCTGGTTTCCCTTCTCCTGCAGCATTTGTAGGATGGTGACATCATCAGACTTTCCAAAGAATAATGTACCTCTTTTAGTGTGTTTTCACAGTCTCCAAAAAGGACACTCCTTTCAAAGACAATTGCACACATACACACAACCCCCCCAACACACACACACACACACACACACACACATTGTTTGCAGGATTCAAACCCCTACCTAACTATGCTATGATACTAGAGAGTGACGTATTAACACAGCGTGCTATTTGCTTTACTGGCTGGTTTCCCTTCTCCTGCAGTATTTGTAGGATGGTGACATCATCAGGCTTTCCAAAGAGTAATGTACCTCTTTTAGTGTGTTTTCACATTCTTCAAAAAGGACACTCCTTTCAAAGACAATTGCACACATACACACAACCCCACCCCAACACACACACACACACACACACACACACACTCATTGTTTGCAGTATTTAAACCCCTACCTAACTATGTTATGATACTAGAGAGTGACGTATTAACACAGCGTGCTATTTGCTTTACTGGCTGGTTTCCCTTCTCCTGCAGTATTTGTAGGATGGTGACATCATCAGACTTTCCAAAGAGTAATGTACCTCTTTTAGTGTGTTTTCACAGTCTCCAAAAAGGACATTCCTTTCGCAGACAATTGCACACATACACACAACCCCCCCCACACACACATTGTTTGCAGGATTCAAACCCCTGCTTAACTATGTTATGATACTAGAGAGTGACGCACTAACACGGCGCGCTATTTGCTTTACTGGCTGGTTTCCCTTCTCCTGCTGCATTTGTAGGATGGTGACATCATCAGACTTTCCAAAGAGGAATGTACCTCCTTTACTGAGTTTTCCCAGTCTCCAAAAAGGGAACACCTCTCAAAGGAAACTGCACACATACCCCCCCCCACACACACACACAGTTTGCAGGATTCAAACCCCTACCTAACTACGTTATAATACTGGAAAGAGATGCATTAACACGGCGTGCTATTTGCTTTACTGGCTGGTTTCCCTTCTCCTGCTGTATTTGTAGGATGGTGACATCATCAGACTGGACATGGTGATGTGTGTACACTTTATTTTATGCCATTCCAGGAATGGTCCATGTGGGTCAGCAGGTGTCAACAGCTTGAACATGACCTCAGTATCCTTACCTTGTGTGATCTATCTGTGGACACATTGACATTTCATCATATGTCAACACATATTTATGCACGGCTTCTTGGTTTTGTGGATACTACATGTGTCTGGGATGTTGATAAAGGGCTATTCAAAGTCTATGTGACACATGTGTAGATGTGTTCATTGATGTATGTCCTGGGTGGCTGCCTTGCAAACCGTCTAGCATGTTTGGGAACCATGATCCGCACATGAACATACCACAGTTGGTAGGGTTGTGTGTGTCAGCTTCCAATAGCTCTGTTTATTACTGCAACCATGATGGACTCCATGACCTTGCAGATCAGACCTCATAGGCATACTGGACTTGACTTCCCATGGTGTGTTGTGCAACAACACTTGTGGGGAGTGCCATATGTAACTGTGACACATTCAACGGTTCCACATCCTGTGCAGGTGATGCGGCTCAGCTGACTGTTCAGGTGCATGATCTGTTTGTTCTGTAGTTTGCGCATGACACATATTGGGAATCAATGTATTCCACCTGCTGCCATGCTTTTGACAGTGGGGGTAGCTGCTCGTCCATTCTACATGTGATATCTCCTGGTATGATGATGTGGACTATTGTCAGTGGGGGATGGGTATGTACATATGGGCCTGTCTGTCATGATGTCAGCATTGACACTCAGGTACAGTTGGTCCCGACTCAGGACATATATGGGTGTACATTGATATTTATGATATAGCTGAAGGAGATGTCATGATTCAGTCTGTTCTCCTTCTCAGCTCCTCTTTACAAAACACTAATGAACATGAGCACTAATCTTTGTTATACTCTTTTACATGCTTAACACCCTACTGATCCTTTTTGATCAGGCTACAGAGTATGTCGTGATAATATCCTCAGGAACAAAAAATCAGAGCCAGCAAACGGTGACTGTATAAAAAGTTGTATTAAACAAAATCACAGCATATTGTGAAAAAACAAACAAACCGGTTTCGGCTGGCAAAGCACAGCCTTCTTCAGTGTACAAGAAAATTTGTGAAATACAATAGCTGCATATATATACAGATAGCAAAAATCCTATTGGCTGAAAATTATAGATGTTCATTAAGTCCAGGTGGGAACAACCCACCCAGTCTAATTATCCATTTCTTTTCTTTTGCATTTAGTATGGAATGCCATTGAGATTTATTCGCCCTATTCCCTAAAATCATGTCAATGATAATAAAGTTAAACTTGCTGGTAGAATGTACTAATATGTGTTTATAGAGAGCATTGTGTATCTGTTTTTGTTTAATATTACTTAGGTGCTCAGAGATGCGAATTCTAAGAGGTCTGGACGTTTGTCCAACATAGAAAGCACCACAATTGCAAGAAGCTAAATAAATAATCCAGTCACTAGAACAGTTGGAAAAAAATCTCAAGTCAAAAACTTGTGAACAATTCTGTCTGGAGAATTGTTTAGACTTATAAATGTGTTTGCAATTGTTACAATGTCCACATGGAAAACAGCCCTGTAGTGGTTCTCCTGTCAATGTCGTTTGTATCAAATCATGTGGTTTGTTATCCCTGTGTTTGTAATGATTAAAGAAAGAGTTAAGGTTCTTCCCTTTCCTATAGGAAAAAAGACAATTGTCAGGTATAATGCTGTTGATCTCCATGTCACATTGTAAGATATTCCAATGTCTCCTTACACTTTGAATAAGGCGATTAGAGTTGCGAGCAAATGTAGTTGTAAATCTAAGAGGTTGACCAGATAAGTTGGTATGTGTCTTGTATGTTAATAAATCACTTCTGTTCAAAGAGCTGACCCTGTTACTGGCCATGGTAATATTGCCAATTTTATAACCACGAGATCTGAATCTGTTGGTTATATCTGATTTATGTTTCAAATAAGTACTTTCCTCTGAACAAATACGTTTAGCACATATGAATTGTGACTTGGGAATGTTGCGTGCTATGTGGGGTGGATGGTAACTGGAGGCATGCAGAATTGTGCTGTATTCCGGAAACTTCCTGTATATTTCAGTGGATAATGTATGATCAGGTGCCCTCTGGATTAAGACATCCAAAAATGTAATAGTTTCCTTGTCATAGTTAATGGTGAAATGCAAGCCCCAAACATTGTTGTTTAAATATGTTACAAAATCCAATAGCGAACTTTCATCCCCCCTCCATACCAACCAAACATCATCAAGATACCGTCTCCATATATCAATTTCTGTCAAGAATGTGTTCCTCTGTTCATCATAGATTATATGTTTCTCAACAAATGCCATAAAGAGATCAGCATATATGGGGGCAAAGGATGCCCCCATAGCTGTCCCTTTGGTTTGCCAAAAGCATTGTTCTTTATAGTAAAAAACATTGCTGGTAAGGACATATTGTGCTAGATCCACCAGAAAATTATTGAAGTCAGAACTATATAAGTTAGAGACTTCAAGCCAATAAGCTAAGGCATGTAGCCCATCCTGGTGTGGAATATTAGTATATAAAGCACTTACATCCAAGGAACATAAAAGCCAATCTGGCTCAAGCTGTGTGTCAGAGACAATCTGTAAAAAGTTTGTTGTATCTTGTAGGCGTGATCGAATATTAGATAGCAAGGGCTTGAGATGCTTGGTCAAAAATAAAGAAAGGGGTTCTGTAATATATCCCCTACCCGATACAATAGGTCTGCCAGGTGGATGAGAAAGATCTTTGTGAATTTTTGGCAAGAAATATATGTATTGGTTGATGGGATCATGAACTAAAAGTTGATTCATGATATCATCAGTAATGATAGCCTCATCCCTTGCCTGTCGTAAGTATGTCTCAATTTGTTTGCTGAACATGTTGGTTGGGTCAATAACCATATGTGAATAATATCTTTGGTCATTGAGTTGTCGCATGGCCTCCTTATCATAATTGGCCCAATCTAATACAACCACAGCACCACCTTTGTCAGCTGTGATGATGACAATTTCCCTGTTGTTTTGAAGTTCAAAGATGGCTTGTTTTTCATCAGAAGATAGGTTATTATGTTGTAATGAAATATCAGACCCCAAAAAATGCAAGTCCTTAAGTACACTGTTCTGAAACTGTAATACCATCTGATGCATAGGTGGAGAAAAATTAGATCTATGATATATAAATCTATCATGATCATAAGTAACATCATTATCACCAAAAAACAACTTCAAATTTAACAAACGACAAAAATTCACAACATCCTGTGCAAAAGATTCCTCTGACACAGTAAAGCCTGGAATAAAAGTAAGGCCTTTATTCAACATTCTCAACTGAATGGGAGAAAGTTCAAAACCTGATAAGTTTAGAACATTATAACATGGAGTTGTCATTTCGCCAGAGCAATGTTCAGAAGGCCCTAAATGTTCTCTATTTCTACGATGTTTCCGTCCTCCCCGCCTGGTTTTAGGCCTAAAGGGGTTGACCTTGGTGTTCTTTTTGGGGTGGGTGACTCTGAGACTGTTGTGGCTTCATTTTCTGTGCATGATGAAGTATCCTCAAAAGAGGATGTGGTCTCAATCTCCTGCCTTTTTAATATTGATCTAGGCCGTTTCCTTTTATTTGTAGATTTAAAAGGAATGGGCAAAAACCTAACATGTTTGGAGCTAGAAATAAATGGATTACCCCTCCTATAATCTTCCTGGTCCCTAGTAAACTTTTTAGTTTTTCTGGATTTTAGTTCAGTGTCAAACTTACGTAAATCAGAAGCCACCTTGTTTAATAGAATCTTAAAAAATGGTTCTTTCTCATAAGTCTCCAATTTGTTGACTAGAATATTGATTTCCTCTAATTCTTTATCAATAGCCCTGTTGTGGAACTTGAATAATTCAACAACAAAAGCCATAGTTGCTTCTTGTTGTATTTTGTTCCATTGTGAATTAAGTTCCTCATCCGCATTAGTGACATGGGGGATGGTGCGAACGCGCAGTCCCCTGGGGGTGATTCCTGCAGTCTGGTAAGCATTAAATAGCTTACTGTGCCAAATAACTACCAATTGTTTGCCATTGCATAGTTATTTTTGTCTAAACAATATGGAGTGCCTATATTTTTGTTTATCAGATATGGTTTTATTGACTACTGGAACAACATGGTTATTTAAACAATTGAACCATTAGTCTATTTAAATAATTTTGCAACGACAACAGTATTAACATCTATTGTAGTCATATGTAGATATTTAGTATTAATACTTCTGGCTCTTAATTTTTGAGTCATGACAAGAGAATATCATAACACCCTACCAATGCTGTAGTATATATTGCATATACCGTCCAGTTCCTTATATACATATATATATCCTTTAGATTTATATATCTTTTGGTCCTTTTATTCTTACGGTTTACTACTGCAGCCTATATGATATTATTTTATAAGATTTGGCTACCATCCAATAATTTTTTTGGGTTGGTTCAGTGTTACTTACAAACCAAGTGTCTCAATATCTGGTTTGTTGACTAGTCTACGTTAATTGGAATTATATTTATTTGTTTGCACAAATCAACCAGGATTTTTTCTCTCAGTGTTCCATATTTCATTTATTGGATAAATTGGACGCAGGTGTTTCTTTTGACATTGTTTCCTGTTATGGTCCATTTATATTTTTGAGTACACCGACGTGGTTGTTTCCGTGCCATTATTGTCGGTATATTAGCTTTATCAGCTCCTTTGTTTTTTTTTTTTTGGATAATTTGTATATTATCCTTTTGAACTATGGATTTTTCCAGTTTCATTCGGGGGCTGGTTGCTGACAGAGAGGACCTTGAGGTCTTTGGACTAGGGTCATCCACAGGGAACACTGGGGGGTCCGATTTGGTTGACTCAGAATCCAATTGTGGATTACTTTTTGAAAATTTAAACAAGCATCTTAGATCACTCAGATCTAATATTTGGCACAGTAAGCTATTTAATGCTTACCAGACTGCAGGAATCACCCCCAGGGGACTGCGTGTTCGCACCATCCCCCATGTCACTAATGCGGATGAGGAACTTAATTCACAATGGAACAAAATACAACAAGAAGCAACTATGGCTTTTGTTGTTGAATTATTCAAGTTCCACAACAGGGCTATTGATAAAGAATTAGAGGAAATCAATATTCTAGTCAACAAATTGGAGACTTATGAGAAAGAACCATTTTTTAAGATTCTATTAAACAAGGTGGCTTCTGATTTACGTAAGTTTGACACTGAACTAAAATCCAGAAAAACTAAAAAGTTTACTAGGGACCAGGAAGATTATAGGAGGGGTAATCCATTTATTTCTAGCTCCAAACATGTTAGGTTTTCGCCCATTCCTTTTAAATTTACAAATAAAAGGAAACGGCCTAGATCAATATTAAAAAGGTAGGAGATTGAGACCACATCCTCTTTTGAGGATACTTCATCATGCACAGAAAATGAAGCCACAACAGTCTCAGAGTCACCCACCCCAAAAAGAACACCAAGGTCAACCCCTTTAGGCCTAAAACCAGGCGGGGAGGACGGAAACATCGTAGAAATAGAGAACATTTAGGGCCTTCTGAACATTGCTCTGGCGAAATGACAACTCCATGTTATAATGTTCTAAACTTATCAGGTTTTGAACTTTCTCCCATTCAGTCGAGAATGTTGAATAAAGGCTTTACTTTTATTCCAGGCTTTACTGTGTCAGAGGAATCTTTTGCACAGGATGTTGTGAATTTTTGTCGTTTGTTAAATTTGAAGTTGTTTTTTGGTGATAATGATGTTACTTATGATCATGATAGATTTATATATCATAGATCTAATTTTTCTCCACCTATGCATCAGATGGTATTACAGTTTCAGAACAGTGTACTTAAGGACTTGCATTTTTTGGGGTCTGATATTTCATTACAACATAATAACCTATCTTCTGATGAAAAACAAGCCATTTTTGAACTTCAAAACAACAGGGAAATTGTCATCATCACAGCTGACAAAGGTGGTGCTGTGGTTGTATTAGATTGGGCCAATTATGATAAGGAGGCCATGCGACAACTCAATGACCAAAGATATTATTCACATATGGTTATTGACCCAACCAACATGTTCAGCAAACAAATTGAGACATACTTACGACAGGCAAGGGATGAGGCTATCATTACTGATGATATCATGAATCAACTTTTAGTTCATGATCCCATCAACCAATACATATATTTCTTGCCAAAAATTCACAAAGATCTTTCTCATCCACCTGGCAGACCTATTGTATCGGGTGAGGGATATATTACAGAACCCCTTTCTTTATTTTTGACCAAGCATCTCAAGCCCTTGCTATCTAATATTCGATCACGCCTACAAGATACAACAAACTTTTTACAGATTGTCTCTGACACACAGCTTGAGCCAGATTGGCTTTTATGTTCCTTGGATGTAAGTGCTTTATATACTAATATTCCACACCAGGATGGGCTACATGCCTTAGCTTATTGGCCTGAAGTCTCTAACTTATATAGTTCTGACTTCAATAATTTTCTGGTGGATCTAGCACAATATGTCCTTACCAGCAATGCTTTTTACTATAAAGAACAATGCTTTTGGCAAACCAAAGGGACAGCTATGGGGGCATCCTTTGCCCCCATATATGCTGATCTCTTTATGGCGTTTGTTGAGAAACATATAATCTATGATGAACAGAGGAACACATTCTTGACAGAAATTGATATATGGAGACGGTATCTTGATGATGTTTGGTTGGTATGGAGGGGGGATGAAAGTTCGCTATTGGATTTTGTAACATATTTAAACAACAATGTTTGGGGCTTGCATTTCACCATTAACTATGACAAGGAAACTATTACATTTTTGGATGTCTTAATCCAGAGGGCATCTGATCATACATTATCCACTGAAATATACAGGAAGTTTCCGGAATACAACACAATTCTGCATGCCTCCAGTTACCATCCACCCCACATAGCACGCAACATTCCCAAGTCACAATTCATACATGCTAAATGTATTTATTCAGAGGAAAGTACTTATTTGAAACATAAATCAGATATAACCAACAGATTCAGATCTCGTGGTTATAAAAGTGGCAATATTACCATGGCCAGTAACAGGGTCAGCTCTTTGAACAGAAGTGATTTATTAACATACAAGACACATACCAACTTATCTGGTCAACCTCTTAGATTTACAACTACATTTGCTCGCAACTCTAATCACCTTATTCAAAGTGTAAGGAGACATTGGAATATCTTACAATGTGACATGGAGATCAACAGCATTATACCTGACAATTGTCTTTTTTCCTATAGGAAAGGGAAGAACCTTAACTCTTTCTTTAATCATTACAAACACAGGGATAACAAACCACATGATTTGATACAAACTACATTGACAGGAGAACCACTACAGGGCTGTTTTCCATGTGGACATTGTAACAATTGCAAACACATTTATAAGTCTAAACAATTCTCCAGTCGGAATTGTTCACAAGTTTTTGACTTGAGATTTTTTTCCAACTGTTCTAGTGACTGGATTATTTATTTAGCTTCTTGCAATTGTGGTGCTTTCTATGTTGGACAAACGTCCAGACCTCTTAGAATTCGCATCTCTGAGCACCTAAGTAATATTAAACAAAAACAGATACACAATGCTCTCTATAAACACATATTAGTACATTCTACCAGCAAGTTTAACTTTATTATCATTGACATGATTTTAGGGAATAGGGCGAATAAATCTCAATGGCATTCCATACTAAATGCAAAAGAAAAGAAATGGATAATTAGACTGGGTGGGTTGTTCCCACCTGGACTTAATGAACATCTATAATTTTCAGCCAATAGGATTTTTGCTATCTGTATATATATGCAGCTATTGTATTTCACAAATTTTCTTGTACACTGAAGAAGGCTGTGCTTTGCCAGCCGAAACCGGTTTGTTTGTTTTTTCACAATATGCTGTGATTTTGTTTAATACAACTTTTTATACAGTCACCGTTTGCTGGCTCTGATTTTTTGTTCCTGAGTGTTGGTGTTTCTTGAGCCTTGCAGTTGCTGCCGTGCAGGAGGTTTCTTTTTTCATGTGATAATATCCTGGCATGTCCAGGGGTCGGTTTTGTGTGTACTCTTCAGTCCAGCTGGTGGATATTGTGATATTGACACAATGTCACATCTGCCTCATGTACACAGACAACTCTCTCCTCCTCCCGACAAACTCAGATATATGTGTGAGATTCACCTATATAGACATACAGGGAGCTGAACTCTCTCGACCCATGACTGGCACAGTCTATCAGATGGTGAAGATAACCACACACACCACATATCAGTCTCACATATCCTCTAGCAACAGCACTCAAATCACATTAGCACACATTAACATACTTGGATGCTGTAAATGTACTCTGCCTAAGCAGCAGAGACCTCCAAAGCAGACACACACACACACACCTGCTATCCCACTACAGTACCCACATATCACAAAGTTCACAATGTCAGTGTGCCACACAGTCACTGCCCTTCGGGCTAAACAACACACCTAATACACTTGTAATAGGTGACACTTATGTTCAGACACACTGATGCACCACTCACCAGCCCTGACAAGGGAATAGTCACTTTGGGCTGTCTGTTGGGTGCCAGGATCTGCCTCATTACACAGGCAGTCAGGTCACTCCAAAGCAAGTACAAGACTGGCACCATCATTGTCCATGCTGGTGTGTGTAACCTCAGACGTTACTCTCTGGACCACATGACATGTACATGGAGGTACACTCTGATCACGTAGCCCAGGCCAGTATGACCCTGACCTTGTCTAGCATCTTACACCCACCAATTATGATGTCACAATATACTGACACACATATCACATTTAACAGTTGGCTAACAAATTTGTTTCATTCATAGGGGATACAGTGTCTGTCAGCGTATGGTGACATGCTCAACATGCCACGTAGCTTCACTATGGACAGCTTGCACCTGTCACCCTTGGACTTTGGTATGGGCTCTTGCTACCACCAGAGTGCCTTTTTTAAGCAGGGCTCAGAAGACAGACCCACCTCCATAGACATTACAGGTTATATGAAACTAAGGGTAATGCTGCTCAACAACAATTGTGTTAACCTCATATTGTGGCCACTGAGGACTCTCCTCAGTATGGAGGAGAGCAATATCTGTGCACTGACAGACACCTGGTTCAGGCTTGCTTATGCACACCAGCACTACCAGGTTATGTTTCATACCATGCTGTCTGACAACAAGACTTGGAACACACAACACTTCTAGGGTGAGTATCCATATACATCACAGATACACACACCCCCAGGTTAGTAGCACTGCACAAAGTATCACAGACCATACATATACAACTACCATTGTGCAATACTGCCTTTCAGTTTGTTGCCTGCTACAGAACACACTCCCAAACTCAGGAACCACACTCGGCTTTTGTGGGAACTATGGAGAATATGAAGGTCTCCACAGACACCATTATATTGTGTGACTTCATATACACACATATTGACTGGGGATACTACTCAAGCCCCGACAACCTCACCCAACAGTCACTACAATTTGTGGACTCATATGCTTTGGCACAACCAGTCAACACAGCCACAAGGGGGAATACATATTGGACCTGCTCATCACCAACATGGGGACTCTATGTTCCACACCAGCAGTATACCCCTCATTGGTAAGGTCGGAACATACATGTATCTCACAGGACATACATATACTCTCCACACACCCCTCCTGTGTAATCTTGGTGAACTTTTCATGAGCCAACATCTCACTTCACCAAAGCAAGGTGGTATCCTTCAGAGATCCTGAGACAGTGGCATATATGGCTCACACTGTTGCATCCTTTACTTACACATTCTATGGACACCTAGTGGACTGCATGGATTGTGCTATCCCAAATAACAGCAAGACCCACTACTACAATGGCAGGGGACCTGTCTGGTAGAACCCAGCCATTAATAAGCTGTACAACATAAGGAGGATGCTACTACATGATAGAGCACAATCCCAGACTGGGAAGGCATCTGTGATCTGTACTAGCAGACAGCTACAATCACTCATGGACTTTTCTAAGGTCTGCTTCTACCAGACAATTGCACCTGACACATAGGACTATCACACAGCCTTCTTCACTTATGTCAGGAACCTGGGTGGACACTCACTGATATGCTGTGAGTTACTGCATACTGACTAAACCTACCCTGAAACCACTGGCATTGCCTACATCCTGGCAAACAGGTTCAGTGCAGATGTCTCGCACCCATCCCCCCTAAGGAGCAACTATCCATCCCAACAGAGTATAACCTCCCTGACATCACACAGTAACAGGTGAGTGCTGCCCTCCCCACAGCGTACATCACAGTATCAATGTGACCAGATGGTGTCCCAGCCTGCATCATACATGAGCATCATGACAAACGCAACCCTCACATTACATCACTGTTCAATATCGGAGTTACCACAGGATATGTACCCAAGGAATGGCGTACTGCAACAGTGGTCCCGCTCCACAGAGTTGGTGCCACAACGGACCACAGACAATATTTCCCTATAAGCCTATGTAGCCTGTTCTCCAAAGCTATGGTGCATATTGTCATAGGACTCCTACACATAGACATCGGGAACCTACAGACACTGTGTCCTACTCATTTCAGCATTGTTGTGGGCAGATCTTGCCTCTTGAACCTGTAGGTATTCTTTAAATGGCTAACAGGTCCATCGACATAGGGACTGCTGTCCACACAGCCTACCTGAACCTTGCAAAACCATTCAACACAATAACCCACTGGGCCATTATGCATAGGCTCACCAGCATCAATTTGGACACATATCTCACACAATGGATTGATACCTAGATCAGGGATAGCACCCACATGGTCAGAATTGTAGGTGCCATGTCTGACTATACACCAGTTACACATGGCATCCCACACACCTTGGTCCTGGGATCCCTCTTGTTCAGTATATATTTGTCTTACGTACAGGCTATCACAGGGGGAATATGGCTGAACATGTTTGCACTTGACTGCAAACTGGGTGCCATGATCAACTCTCCAGCTGCCACATGCATACTCAATCAGGGTCTCACAGAGATGGATGACTGGTGTCTGAGCCATGGCCTACAGCTAAATACCATTAGTTGCATAGTCATCCCCTCTGGGAGTAACAACATGCCCACACATTACCACATAGGTAGTACTCCATTACATATGGTAGAAGTTGTTAGGGGTTTGGGGACATCACTTGTCCGTACTGTCACCTTTAACATTCACGTTGCCAAAGTGGTTGGACACACCTTCTATGTGTGCCACCTTATCCCATATGGTTTCACATCTAGATCGAGTGAGGTCATTGTGCCCCTATACTCATCACATTCATGCTTGGTTACAATGCCACATTTGGGGTGTACCTTACCTGACACCTGCAGCAACTGTACTGGCCACAGACGGTCCTCACCAAGCAGATCTAGGGACACACACAGATTCCCTGCATAGTTCAGATGCAGTAACTCCATCTCTACTCAGTCGCTTACCACCTACTCAGATATGATGTGTGCCTGTTGTTTACAACTATACCCAAACCAGAATTACTGGACATGCTGCACCTCAGGATATCCAACTCCCATGGAGCTACACACTGCAGGGACGTATACCTCAGCACAGATGTTAATAGGACATTGTAAAGGGACAGATTCTTATCCCAGAGTCTCCACTTACTACAGAATGTAATCCCAGTTTCACATAGGCAGAGCCACCCACTGACCACCTACTGGAGACATCTTGACAACTGTATGGGTGATTGTATATTTACAACAAAATATACACCAGGATCTTTATTAAATATAGCTTTCGGGTCTACACCCTTCATCAGTATAACTTATGGGTCACATGCTTATGTTCTCCTATTTAAATGGTGATTTTTATATGTTGTTATACTGATGAAGGGTGTAGACCCGAAAGCTTTATTTAATAAAGATCCTGGTGTATATTTTGTTGTTTTATTCAAGCAGTTGCAGTAACACCTATTGCTGAATTTGATTGTATATTTACCCCTGGGATATCTTCTGTGTCCCTGCTAGACAGAGGTACACTAGCATAAACGTACATGGGCTATCTTGTGTGGCCTACTATTCACACACACAGTGTAGTAATCTGACAGGGTTGCAAATGCCAAACACACTCTGGTTAGGCTTGTACATGCCCTAGGGCAGATAGCCTAGTATCGACAACTGAACCTATGCTAATGTTCAAGATGCACAATGTTTATTGCTGATACTGTTTGCAGGTCTTTATCATCTTTGCTTTACCAGTTTCCATGAAGAACTTCAGAATCTGCAGAACATATTTGATTATGACAGGGTTCCACTATATTAGAGATGTGTCTGTTGTCATATAACTGTGTGCACAGGGTGGATTGCTGTATAGTGACAGGTTCCTGGGTTAACACATGCAACTGCCAGATATGCATGGCCCACTGCTGTACTCAGACATGGCCTAAGTGTGTGAGCATGCCCAGTTCTGACATTCCATGTTTTGTTGCCAGACATTTGTCTCATTTATTCAAGTTTGTGAGCATGCCCAGTGTGACCCTTCAGTATGTTGCTATCTGAGGTCCACTACATTTGCTGATGTGTGCGAACATAACCAATATTAACATTTATACTGTGTGTGTTGGAAGTCAGGTTCTGTTCTCACTGCAGGACTCACCTTTGTGTCATAACTCAACAAGGATTATGCTGTGCCTGCAGGGTTTCCATGGAATACTTTGCATAGACTTATCAACATTCCGTCATACAGGTGGACCACTGCAATACTGTCATGGTTTAGTGGTTCAGTACTTTGGCTATAGTGCACAGTATCCTGTGTTCGAGGCCCATCACTGCTTTATATTTTCATACTGAGCAGACCAGACTGCTTAAGGGCCTGTTAAGCAAATATGAGCATGTTGGCTTTTGTTCAGCTATGCCCTACTTAGACCAGGCTTGTCCGACATTGCTCAATATTTACCAACATTACTGGACGTTGCCCAATATTACTGAACATTGACCACAGTTGTGCTAGTTGGTGTGTGCCATTTTGTTTGCATATACTACATGGTGGTAATTGCTGTTTAGCACTGCTTTATATTGCTTAACACATGGCATTCATGCCTTAGGTGGTGCTGCAGGGCTGCCTATGTCGGATGCACATACTACACTCCCTGCACATGTTTGGAAGCAGGTAGTGTCAACTTAGGCATCCCTTTTACTTTATGTGCGAGACGGAGAGGGGTATCATTTCCAGAGTTCCTACTGAGCCAGTGTATGTGCTATGCGTTGCCTCTTTGCCAAGGCCAAAGCATACTGGGCATGCCTCCTTCTGCCTACTGGGGCAGGCTCAGGTTGTTCCTCCTCTGAGTCATGCTCTGCCTGTGATGGCCTTGGCAATGGTGGGGGGCTGTTTGGCCCAGGCCTGTGCTGGTCCTGCTGCAGCTGTTTTCGCAGGATCATATTATGTAGCATAGCACATGCCATGACAATTTGGGTACATGTAGTTGGTGAGTACTGCAAGGCTCCACCAGATGTGTTCAGGCACCGGAACCATGACTTGAGCAGCCCAAACACACGCTCTATTACATTACATGTTTGTGCGTGTGCCTCATTATGGCGTTCCTGTTCAGGTGTGTGTGCATTTCTGATGGGTGTCATCAGCCATGGCTCCAGTGCATAGCCAGCATCCCCCACTAGGTGACCATGTGGGATGTCCCCATTGGCAAATGTCTGGTACAGCTGCGTCAGATGCCAGATATGGGAATCATGGTAGCTTCCAGGGCAGCCTGCACACAGACATTCAGTATTATGCCCTGGGCATCACACATGACCTGGCAGTTGATGGAGGGGAAGCCCTTGTGGTTGTAGACCCTACCCCGCTCACTGGCTGATACTTTGATGTGTATGTGCGTGCAGTCTATTGCACCCACTACCTCAGGGTATTCCGCTATTTGCTGGAAGAGATGCATATTGCTGGCCAATACCTCATGGGAATTGGGGAAATAAACGTGATCACCCACATGTGCTGACATGGCATTTAGGAACTGGTGTAGTACCCTGGATGCTGATGCCTGTGATATCCCCATCATATCACCAGTTGGTCTCTGGAAGGTACCTGTTGCTAATATTTTTAGGCCAACACATACCTTGGTTTCCACTGGAATGGGTTCCCCTCTGTTTGTTCTGTGTGTGAGGCGTGGCCTGCACAGCTCAACAATTTGCTGCAGAAGGTCTCTGTCTACTCTATAGCGCTCCACTATCTCCAGCTCATGTAGCCCCTGGTAGGTTACCCTGGGCCTGTACATTCTTCTCCGTCTCCTCACTGTGGGTTGTCCAGCAGCATTTCCATTGTCACCACCCTCAGCATGTTGCATATGTCGCCTTATAACAGCAATGACAGCCCCTAACATTTCTTTGTCTCAGTAAAGCTTTTTCAGTTTTCACTTCTGTTAGCTTACTGCAGTGTTGCAGTGTCTCTGAGAAAAACATAGTGGAAAGTTGTTTGCTGAGTTTTAAGTGCTGAGCTGGGCTAGTGTACTGCTTGTGTAATTGCCTGATTCTGATTGTTTTCACCTGCTAGCTCTGCTAGTACTCCCTGGTAGCTTCCTACTATTTGTTGTGCTTCCTTTTTCCTTTCTGTTTCCTCAGGGGGGAGCGCCACGCACACAAGCACAAACACGCGCACAGCAGCTCACACATGCTTACACGGACTAAAACTTGCTTATTCGGGTTAAAACGCGTGCACACCAGTGCAAACGCACTTACAACTCTTTAAACAGCCTTATATATGCTTACACACTGTTTTACTCGGGTTTACACATGTGCACACACACGCGCATACCCGCTCAACAAGAAACTTTGGTGTTATTCACGGCATACACCTTCCATTTCTTGGCTTTCCCTAGCCTACCTGTTGACACACCTCTTTCCATGATGTCTAAATGACAGCAGACACATGCCACTCTGCTCCAATGAGCTTCACTTCTTTCATACATACATACATACACCCCTCGTGATGTCACCTATCTTCTACTATGTTACTCCCCATATCCTACTCCTACACTCCACTGACTGTGCTCATTTGCTATGTAAACTAGCGATTCACTATCCTAACACTCATTTACATAGGATTGCCTACTAATGCTTGGTTACATGTCTTAGACTGAGCTTCCCCCCTTAGCAACCTCTACTCGGTGGCCATCTTGTCTTCAGCCTGCCATTCCCTTGCATTGTACATTACCACTTTCAATAAAATTCACATTTGTGGGTTTTAATTTGTAGTATTCTGTGTTTTAGAGCACAGCCCGTTTGCGCGGAGCTGCGCTACGCTTAAACATCAGAAATCGGCGAAAAAGAAATATTTTTATTTTAATTTTCCATCAGGGAACATTTCCAATGGCCGTATATTTGGCCATTAGCATGCTTCCTACACTGGATGCAGCCTTTATTTGGAGCTGTCATGGCTCCGTTTTGCTATTTGCAGAATGGTAGTCAACTGAGTACGTTTCTGCAAAGAACACTGCTCTTACTCGGACAGGTTTGGGTTTCCTGAATCGTAAATCTACCTTATTTGCATGCCTTTCGCCTGCATTTGAGGTGATTTGCATGTCCCAGCCCTGTCCATGTAAGAGCCGTTCTAGGAGCTCTCTTACATGCCCCTACAGGCTGTTCCTGGATCGCTCGTCGGACATGATGGCTGCATGGAGTCTTACTCTACTCTTAGACTCTGTGCAGGCCATCGTGAATCTGGCCCTATGTCTTTTGAAGTGCTTACTCCATCCCACATTTTCATGATGCATATTTACCCAAGTTTGTGAGCTGATTTGCCACATGTTACTCTTGCAATATGCTGCACATGAGCATGCTTTTCTGTTCTGAATTGAAATATAAATACATTGATGTGCAGCATTTGTAAAACGTTAATGTTATTTTTGTTTTTTTTTCCTAGAACATGTTAGCTGGTGCTCTGTTTGGACCATGGTTGGGACTTTTCTTGTGTTGCTTTTTAACATCATTGGGCGCTACCTGCTGTTTCCTGCTATCAGATGCTTTTGGGAAACAGTTTGTTGTTCACTATTTTCCTGAAAAAGTTGCAATGTTGCAAAGAAAGGTATAGTATGAGAGTTTAATATTTTATGTCATGTTACTGTTCTGTTAATTCCTGAATATTTCAAACAAAATAGCATTACTTTTTATGTTTTGTTGTATGTGCCTATTTAATAGTTTTCTCATCCCATTTGTCATTTCATACCAGGATTAGAACATACAACTGTTAGGCTGGTGGGCATTTCAAATCTGCTCCCCCTTCCACCCCCCCCCCCCACACACACACAGAATGTTTTGTTACCTTCAGCTTGTGCTGGCTGCTTTGCAGGCTGACAGGCATAATATGTTTGATCCTTGATGGTAAAATTATCTGGGCTAGCCTATTAAAGATTGTAACCTACTTTCTCTTCACCGTCTTTTTTGGCATCATACAAAATAACTGTACGTCAAAAGCTGTTGAGTCTTGTAAAGTGTAGACTGTTCTTGATACTTGTTTTCAAGTGAGCAGCTTGTGAAATGGCCAGTCCTTTTGTACCCAACAGCTGTAAGTTTTTCCATGTAGAGTTTATCATTGTAGAAGCTGGTGAGTGACTTAGTCTACCATTTTGCTGGACTGACCCTGTGTCTGTTTTTGTTAAATGTTCTATTCTGCATTGTGCAAAAAAAATCTATCCCACTGATCTGGACTCCTTTTTACAGTGTATCATCTTTCCTTTTAATACTGTCCTAGATAATTCATAATCACTGTTTCTCACTGTAATCACAGCCCAGTAGAGCTTGAAAACTGAATTGTGTCAAAAAGCTGCTCAATATTATATTTTATGCATAAAAAACAAATGTGCACAAAGAAACTCACTATACCAGCATGATCACTGTATTGATTATGATGAGTAAAACATTTGTCTGGCTGTTAATTTTCCATAGACGATGTAAATTGTTTAGTTTTCAAAGCCTTTTTGATGATATGAGGACCTTTTAGCACAAGTCATCACTGTCAACAGACCAGCAGTGAATTCTTTATGGATTTTAGATTTCTTTTACTGTCAGTTTTTGCTACAAACTTCTTGTGTCTCTACAAAGATGTAGATTAAGTAATTTATATTTCTAACATTTCACAAGGGAAGCAAGACTTTTGCTTTTTTCAGGACCTTTGATACAGCATCTCTAGTGCCCTTAAAACTGGAAGTATCATGGTCTGTAACATTTGTGTATAAAATTAGGTGTGGCTTGCAACATTCTTTGTGAAATGGTCAGGTATTAGTTTCATACCATCACAGAGCTTAAATACAAGTCCTTTACTAAATTTGAAATTTGGACATGTGTAGTACTTTGGAACACTGAAGCTGAGAAGGAGAGGACTGTCTAGTTGCTTCCAGATATTTCAAAACTTGAAATACAGATTTGAAAGTTTACATATCTTTATCCAGTGGTAAGCTTCTCCCTGTCTGCAGTTCTTCTTTTTCATTTCCCTGCCAGGTGGTGTTTAGGTTGTCTTTAGACTGTAGAATAGGCATCTTCTTTCAGAACTGGTGACACTTCTGTTTCCTGCCCAGTTTCATTTAATGAGAGGGTGCAGAATGTCAGAGTTAATAGCTAATAGATGTGCTGTTATGTCTTGCTGTTAGGTGGGTGCAGTAATATCACTTTTCGCAGGTTACATCATTGCCATTCTCTTTTCTGTGACCAGAACATTTGCTATCACATCAGCTGTTCAGTCTATATGATGCCTGAAGAACTTACCCTTTACAGCTAAGAGCTGTGCTATTCCTGACTACAGTAGTGGGTCGGGGCAGAAATCTGTAATTATACATTTGTCATTCATTTATTTATTTAGTAAGGGTGATGTATCCCAAAAGCCCCTTTTTCAGTTATGAATATATTATAGTAAGCTAAAAGATTAAGAAGTGTAAGAGACACATATACAGATGGTATTAGGCAAAGGAAGAAGTGCTGTACTTCACAAAGTTTGTTTCCCTGGGTCGCACCATGTATCTGGTATAAATAAAGTCTCATCTTTTGACATCAGTTAAGTTATCAGAGGTGGAGTTTGTGGTGCCAGTGTGTGAAGCTGTAGTCCAGCAATGAAGGAATATATGGAATAAAATGTACAGTGACAAATATAAATTTCAAGGAAAAGATGAGTGATTATGCTTATCAGGAGGTATAACCCTAAGTAAAAGGATGAGATGCTGATACGAGGAAGCTAATTCAACTTAATATTAAAGAACTTTTACGAGTGTTAAAATAGATTTTTTATAACTTAAAACATTTGACTGGAATTTTTGCACGTTATTTGAGGAGGCTAGAGGTAATTGGAGTTGATGAGTTCCGGCATGATTATCAAGTTACCATGATGTCAGCTAAACATCAAGTTGGCACAATTTAATGACAGGTTAAGTTTAATATATGGAGCAGCAGTTATGATGGAAGATAAGGGTCTAAGGAAAAATATGAGATTAAATATCTTGGGGCAGTAGATTGGGCATGTCTTGCCTGTTTGCTGAATAAAGGCTTTGAAGGATATTGGAGAGAAGCCCTAATATGAATAACCTGTTCATGTGTTCTATACTCAGTGCTGAGGCCCTAAGGCCATCAAGGAACACTGATTCCCAGAAGTTTGGCTCATAAACTCTAGGTTTTCCTTAAATACCTTAATTGATGATTAACTTTGTATCCAAAATGGTAATTTATTCCATCATAATTGTATTCTTTATGTCAAAAATATTCTCCTATTCTTGATTTACATGTTGCAGTCTTAAATGAACACTTTGCATGTTTATATGTTTTTGAATTATCATTAACATATAGATTCATTGAAGCCAATAGCATGTCCTTATGCATGGCATTATAAACCAGTATCAGTTTACCTCTAAAATAATAGTAATGAATAGTAAACAGACCTAAAATACCAAAATACTGTTTGACAATGACAGAATACTTTTTGCAAACCTTCTATGTATGGATTCCAGTCTGTTCAGTTATTATACATTATAAGTAATAAGTACATTGTTATATTCCAATATAGGTCTAATAAAAGTTTTATATAAGTGAGTTAAATACTGACTTCTCTTAATGTAACATTCCAATCCCCAAATCATTGTATACATCAATTTCCACTAGTTCCTTATCCTGTAGCAGTAATGCCTCCCTTGGTAAATGCTTTCCAAAATACATTACAGTACCCTCTTTTTTTTCCATCAAAGTAAAACTCATTACCCCTGTGATGTTATTAGATAGTACCATTGTGCCAGGGAGAGTAGGGCAGTACTTATACATATGCCAGCATAGCTAGTTGCAGTTTTGTAAAGAATTGTATGTTGTTTGACTGTCACACTAATTTGTACAGATGTTTGAGTTAAAAATGTATTTGTAAAGTTACTTGTGTTAAAAATGCATCAACAGTATGTCTTGCTGGACAGAAAGAATGTAAGCATGTATATTAGATTGTATTCTTGTAACTGATCAAATGGTATGTTTTATCAGAGAACCCTCGAAGGGTGTAAAGTTTGAAATTGTGTTACAGCTTTTGGATGCTGCCAAAAATCCCAGCAAAGCTCTGTGTGTGTGTATTGTACCAGAGTCGGGTGACAAGATGTGATGTCATCCTTTAACCTGCATCTGGCTTCTTTGGAACCCTCACAGTAGCAATTTAGAATCTGAGAGTAAATATTTCTGACAGGATATATATCCACACAGACAAAAAGATACATCATCTTGCTTTTGCTGTGGTAAGACAGTGAGCACACTTCAGCTTGCCTTGCTTTAGTATGTAGTGAGGGAACAGTATTTCTTTAGTTAGTCAGGGACATTTAGTGAGAATAGTTTAGAATTGTATTCTGCATCTGTGAGAAACTATCCGACTGTATTATTTTTTATATCTCTCTGTGGTTGAAACTCTGTTGTTTATTGTATTCAGTATTCTCCTGTTTTGTGTTTTATTACTTACCATTAAATATTTGAATAACTTTCATTGTGGCTGGTCTGTTAGAGAACACTTTTGAGAGTACTTACGCTTGTTTTAGTGACAATGTGACCGCTCCTGAAAGCCTTGCTGCTTTGGTCACACTGTAGCATTGGTATTAGTATTAATTTTACACAGTATAATTTGGTACCCTTTGTAAGAGCCTTAGGGTAGCTGATTGGTGGCAGCATGATTACCTCAGAGTCTGGGCAGAAAGGGGCACAGCTAGTAAATCTGTGCTAGCTTTTCCCAGGTTTGCGGTGTGTGTGTGTGTGTTTGTGTGCGCACGCTTGTGTATGAGTGTGTGTATGTGCATGCATATATGTGTGTGTGTGTGTGTGTGTGTGTGTGTGTGTGTGTGTGTGTGTGTGTGTGTGTGCGTTTGCGTGTGTGTGCATGAGTGTCTGCATGCGCGTGTGCTTGCTTGTCTGTGTGAAACTCAAATATCCAAGTGTGTGTTTATGAGCTTCCGGGAACAGGAACACAGAGCTCCAAAGTGGTCAGTGTGGAGTTTTATGTGTGTCTAGAGAGAGAAAGAGAGTTCAACTGCAGGTCTGGAATGTGCTCCCTGTTTGCTCTTGAAAGAAATTTTGCTTGGTGCAGGGAGCTGCATCTGGAAATGATGTTTGAATCCATCTTTGCTTTTAGTGACCATCCCTCACCAGAGTCAGTGGTGAGGATTGAGTCTACTTGATTGCTGGCCTGGAGTAGGGGTACCATCTCAGCCCCTTTTTTATTTCTGCCAAATAATCACTGATAGATTCATAGTCCTTACTAACAATACAATACCTAGCTTATAGTCATACATGCATATTTGTTATACTAATTTATTAAGTTCTTCAGAAATGTAGAAAATACAACATTAAACTACATTGTTCCCAACACTAAACCTTGTGGGATACCTTTTAGCACTGCCAGTGAATTAGAACAGCATCTTTTAATATATATTGCCTGTGATCTTCCTTTTAGCCAACTTAAAATCCAGTTTGTTATAGAAGGATTGCAGTTATCTTTAGCTAAGATGTCTTGTATTCTGGAATGAGGTAGTAAGTCAACATTCTTGGGTAAATCTAAGAGTATAACTAAGACACCTAAACTCATGTCTGTTACATGAGTTACCAAATCATAGAATTTAATAAGTCTTATTTGAGTTGATATTCCCTTGGTGTATTCATGATGTTAGATATCAACTAAATTCATCTTTTCTCTGCATAGTTCCATAAATTCTAATATGCATCTCAAATAGCACTTAGCAATAATGGACATTAGCTTAACTGATATGACCACCATTTTTATATATTCAGGTAATATTAGATCTCTTCCATGATTGTGGAACAATTCCCTTACCAAAGAAACTCTTTGTCTAAATTTTCTAATTATAATAGGTGGATATTGCTGACCCCAGTGAGGCACATTTTTTTCATTTTTTCAAAAGATTTAAGTACAAATTTCCACAAAATTGCTGGGCATTCATGATCAAATGTATGCAATATTTCAGTCCTTACATGTTACCATTATCTCCAATTGGAAAATTTGTTTGCAGTGCCTCTTGAATTTGTTATACTGTTCCCCTTAATTTCGAAAGATAAGATTGCACTTTGAATTTTTCTAAATTAATTTATATACTCATAATATGCCTTTTTATTATCAGTATCCTTGGACAGTCTTTTCTCATATTTTATTATTTCTTCTCTTATTCTAAATTTTAATGCTTTACCTGTGGTGTTCAGTTTTGCTTTGTTTAACCATGAGTGGTATTGCTTGTAAAGCCTGAGCACCCTTTTTTTTCTTATAGAGATTTAACAGTTAAGTGCTCCACCAAAATTGGAACTGTATGCCTTCCTGGACTTTGTTCACGGCTGTTTATTCTATCCCTTTGCATAAGGTCTCTTCCAAAATTGAATAGCCAGAATCAAATTCTTCATTAATCTTCACATCTCCTCATGTTCTGTTAAGTAGTTCTTCCTTAATTATGTTATAGTTATTTTTTCTAAAGTTATAACTTGTTCTTTTACAACTCCATCTCTAGCTCTGGAGACTGAATCAGGTTTGTAGTGCTAACAAAATTATGCACAGAGGACCACGTTGTCACTTCTGGGATAGACTTAGAGTCCACCCCTTTCTAAAAACACCAAGATGTAGCCACAGCCCTAGTGGGGTGAGTCCTGACTTTCTAAGGTGAGCATTTTCCAAGGTAAGTGTAACAAAACTTGACTGCCATCTAAGGATGGTTTGTTTAAAAATTAGTTGTCCTTTCCTTAGGCCATTAAAGGATACAAAAATTGTTTAACCTTTAATCTTATCCTGTTAAAATCTCAAATGTCAGTGGATGTCTAAGGTATGCAGAATGTTTTTTTACTCTTTTTTTGGGGTCAGGATAAAACACAGGGAGATGAATGGTTTGATTCAAAGTAAAATCAGTGACAACCTTTGGCATCAAATAAGGGTTAGTTCTGAAACTCACCCCATCCTTGTGGAAAATCAGAGGATGTGTAGGGCCCATAATCTGTCTAGCGGAAGTCAAGGTTATAAGCAAAGCAGTTTTTCATGTTAGACATTTTAAAGATGCACTGTCTCCATGTTCAGAAGGAGAGATAATTAACTTCTCCAAAACAAAAGTAAGATCCCAAGGAAGTACCACTTTTTTCTAAGTGACCTTATATGCAAAACACTCTTTCAAAAACTGTTTAACTTGAGATAAAGAAGAAAGAGGAGACAAAGGCAGACAAGCAGAAATTGGTCGAAAAATATACCTTTATAGGCTGAATTAAGTAATTCACATTGGTACTGAAGAACCAGACTAAGCCCCAGCTTGGGATGAGTCTGGTACTCTTTTAGGTAGGTATTAGGCTAGCTGCCCTTGTGGGCCATTTTAAGCCTCACCAGTTCCCTTTTTGTGCTTGAAATACACTATCCCATTTGGTTATGTTTTGGCCTTTCCCATCTCAAGGTCAATAATTGTGTATTACCTCTAACAAGAATAACTAGGATCATACAATAGATAATTTGAGGGGACCCATACATGTGATAAAGCATTTAGGAGCTACCTCTGACCATTAGTAATACAGGGGGCAGTCTTGGGGTAAAATTTCTCTTTCCCATCCATAGATCTTAGCTGCTCTTGAATGTGGACATAGATGAAGTTTGTTTGATCTAGATGGGGTGCCTATTCCACAGCAGCGGTATTATCGGAAAGAGATACCTGTCCCACCAAACCATTCTGTTGATGTTGCAGAAGAGGTTTAGATCCTTTAGACCAAGTATTTCTGAGGCCATTTGACTTGCTGATGTATAGTACATTTATAAGTAATGGGTCATAAGATGTTTTGTATGCCAGGCACAGATCACCTCTTAGCAGTCTGTGGGATAGCAAGTATAGTGACAGGGTTTTGAGTCAGTCCATGTAGGATATGTTGTTTAGGCCTTGTATCTATTTAGCAAGATATATCTTGTGGGCATTCCTGTTGTTGCATTTGTCTGGACAGATGCATGTCAAAGGGGGGTATTATATTCACTGATTGTCCTAATGAGGGTGTAGTAAAGGGGGGACAACAACATCCTTGGATCTAAACACACTCCCTTTGTTTATATGCTGTGCAATATAACAGGACTTTCTTACAACAATCGACACATGTTGGTCAAAAGTTAGGTCACTGTCCACATAGTTTCCCAAATACTGAATAGTTTGAGTGGCTCTTAGGGGCATATTGTCAATGTGGTAGTTCCCTGGGCTAGATGACTTCACAAAGGATACAATAAAGCATTTTTTGCCATTTAGCTTTAGTCCATGATTTTGGTACCAGTTATTTGAGACAAACCTTCCTGCAGGATTGCCAAGTAATTTGGGGATTCAAAGAGTGCTCCTAGCTTGCAGTCATCTGCAAACTTAGTCAGCCAGAGCCCTTTGGTATTGGCTTTTACTTCTCAGAAGTAGATGCCAAACAGAAGTCTCAGCACAAAACCCTGGGGAACTTGACTAGTCATTTTGTGGAGATAATTTCCCCTACTTTTATTATCTTTGTCCTATCTGTGAGCCAGATGGTAATCCATAGGGGCCAGGGTGAGTAAGGGGAGGGGGAAGAGACATAGATAAGTCAATGTGCTTTATTTTGAAAGGTGGGTCCCTGGGATTGACTGCTTACATCAGGTTTTTCCCTTTATTCCAGTTTCTTTAATACTTCTTCTGAATAATTACCAAAAAAAAGGTGTCTGTCAAGAGGAGAATTAAGCAACTGAGCTTTAACATCATAAAGAAAATTCTGTAATCTTATTGTTACATGTTTATGCATTACAGTATCAGTAGCAGTGGACCTGGTCACAGCATCTGCTGCATCATAAGCATACTTAGCGACATTCTTAGAGATGCATGAAGCATAGTTTAACATTTCTAACATGAAATATTTAGTGTCAGAGCTAGGAAAAGAAGCTACAGTTTGCTGCATATTCACAAAAATAGATAAAAGACACTTGGACATGTGAGCCTGACAGTTAGTAGCCTGAAAAGACAGATTTGAAGATGTATAGACCTTCTTTCCAAATCTGTCTTTGTCATTTGAGGCAGGGTTAGAAGCAGAAAGACCTTATATAGTCTGTTCCCATCCACAGAAATATAAAATCAGTTGTTTCTTATGGACAGGAGAGCAAAAAAATTAGCAGCAAAGGATGAGAACCACAGGTACAAAAATCCAGTAAAATACCGTTTATTGGTAAGCACTTTTGTCAGGTTTAAAATCACCAAACTTCTTCAGACACCATTTTACAAACATGGCCAAACAGTTATACCAGTGTCATAACTAACAGCAGCCAATGACATCAAGTAAATACCCCCCACGTGATTCATTTAAAAATTTAGGAATGTACAAGTTTAAAAATACATGTTCCTTAAAGAGATATTCACAGTACTATTAATGTTGCATTACATCCATCTACCATTTGAATTTATACATTACACCTCGTTTCTAGTGATAAAGAATGAAATTCTATCTATCATAGGCTTTTAATTTAAGCAAACTAGAAACGGACACCATGTCATTTAATCCTGGCCGACAACTAGCATTCGGATAAATTTGCCACCATACCTCTTTCTCTTCTAAATATAGCTTCCATGGTCCCCCATGAGCTTCACTTTGTATCTGCTGTAATACCGTAAATTTAAAAGTGGATTAGGGAAATACCTTTAAGTGTCTATATAAGGCATTGGTTTCCTTGTGTTGTGCTATTTCATAAAAATGCTCATAAATTCTTTGCGACGGTTTACGTTGTGTTTTACCCATATAGTATCCATTACATTGTGTGCATGGGGCAATATAAACCACTGCCTGAGAATAGCAGCTATATTTGCCCTTTATTTTTATGGTCTTGTCCACTACCTTAATGCTGCACTCAATAAAAATATGTTGACATTGATGGCACATACCACATGGTGCCATCTGACAAGCCAGTGTGTTGGTATCAATACATTTCCTTTCCAAAATATTTTTTATATTACTATCCCTTCGATATACTCTCTTAGGGGTTGGTCCAAAGGTGTCCAGCATATCTTAGTCCCTTTTTATAATACTCCAATTTTTGTTTAAAATATCAGTTACCATGTAACTGTCTTCACAGAATGTAGTAACAAAAGGACAGAAAGAAGTATCATTAGTAAAAGTTACACTCTTTCTTTGCCATGACTAGATTCATATGTTGCTAGAGTACTACTAGTAATAAACTCATATGATGATTCTACCTGTATCCCAGGTTGAATGGGGGGGGGGGGGTGATGTTAAACTTGACCCTTGTGTTAGAGGTGCATAAAAGCCAGTATTTCACTTCCTTATAACTTCATCCCTTATACCATGAATAAAAGGTAAGGAATACCCCCTATTCAAAAACATCTGGCCCATTACATCACATTCACTCCAAAAAAAATCTTTAAATTCAAAAACCATTCGCGCTGCTCTTACAAGTTGCCCCTTAATGATTCCACGTTTAACATGTGGTGGATGACTACTAGTGTAATGTAAATAACAAAAAATGTGGGCTTTCTATATGTTTTAGATTTAATTACCCTACCTTCCGTCCTGGATAATTCAACATCCAAATACACTATACAGTCCATACCCACTGTGTAAGTGAATTTCAAAATGTCAGTCACCTGATTGATATATTCTACAAATGAGCTTATTTCCTCTGGGGGTCCCTTCCAGCCAATAAAGAAATCGTCCAAAAAGCAGGCATACATAGAGAAATAGATGAAATCTGCTAGTAAAAATAAAACATCTTTCCCACCAGGCCATAATGATATTGGCATACAGTGGATCACAGGCAGAGCCCATGGCCACTCCCTGATTCTGCTGGAAATAGTGCCCTTCAAACTGAATTAAGTTATATCTTAACACTATATCCATTAGCTGACAATAGGTGTTAATAACATCTTGGTTAAGTTCCATCACTTCATGTAAAAATTCACCAAACCATTCCATACCAATTTGATGGGGTATGCAACTGAACAAATCTTTCACATCTATAGTAATGAAACTTTCATCATATATAGGTTTTAAACTTACACATTGACAAAAAGTGCCATGAATCTTTACAAATAAGGAATCTTTAAAACAAAAATTCTTAACTTGTTATCAAGGAATTTTTCTATATAGCTAGTTTTAGACCAACCAGTATCAACAATTGGGTGTAGGGGGGTATTATTGAGATCCTTATGGATCTTCGGTATACCGAAAATCACTGGGATTTCATACCTATATCTCTATGTATGCCCGCATTTTGGACAATTAGTTTATCTTCTGAAAGGGACCCCCAGTGGAAATAAATTCATTTGAAATTCATTTACACAGTGTATACAGATTATATAGTGTATTTGGATGTAGAATTATCCAAGACGGAAGGTGGGGGAATTAAATCTAAAATATATAGAAAGCCCACATTTTCTAACTGCTATTTACACTACACTAGTAGTCATCCACCACATATTAAACGTGGAATCATTAAGGGGCAACTTGTAAGAGCAGCCTGAATAGTTTCTGAATTTAATGATTTTTTTGAGTGAATGTGATGTAATGGGGCAGATCTTTTTGGATAGGGGGTATCCCTTACCTTTGATTCATAGTGTAAGGGATGAAGTTCTAAGAAAGTGAAATGCTACCTCTAATACAAGGGTCAAATTTAACATCACCCCCCCCCCCCATTCAACTTGGGACACAGGTAGAATCATCACATGAGTTTAAGACTAGTCATAGTCTAGCAATATATGAATCTAGTCATGGCAAGGAAAGTTTAACTTTTACTAATGATACTTCTTTTTGTACTTTTGTCACTACATTCTATGAAGCCAGTTATATGGTAACTGATATTTTAAACAAAAATATAAAAGGGGACTTAGATATGCTGGACACCTTTCTACCAACCCCCTAAGGTAGTATATAAAAGGGGTAGTAGTATAAAAAATATTTTGGAAAGGAAATGTATTGATACCAGGACACTGACCTGTCAGATGGCACCATGTGGTATGTGCCATCACTGCCAACATATTTTTATTGGGTCCAGCATTAAGGTAATGGACAAGACCATAAAAATAAAGGGTAAATATAGTTGCTATTCTTGGGCAGTGGTTTATATTGCCCTATGCACACAATGTAATGGATACTATGTGGGCAAAACACAACGTAGACTGTCACAAAGAATTTATGAGCATTTTTATGAAATAGCACAACACAAGGAAACCAATGCCTTATATGGACACTTAAAGGTATTTCCCCAACACACTTTTAAATTTGCGATATTACAGCAGATACAAAGTGAAGCTCATGGGGGACCATGGAAGCTATATTTAGAAGCGAAAGAGGTATGGTGGCAGATTTATCTGAATGCCAGTTGTCCACCAGGATTAAATGACATGGTATCCATTTCTAGTTTACTTAAAATTAAAAGCCTATGATAAATAGAATTTCATTCTTTATCACTAGAATGTGGTGTAATGTATAAATTCAAATGATAGATGGATGTAATGCAACATTAATAGTGATGTGAATGTCTCTTTAAGGAACATGTATTTTTAAACTTGTAGGTTCCTGAATTTTTAAATGAATCATGAGGGGGTGTTTACTTGATGTCATTGGCTGCTGGTAGTTATGACACTGGTATAAATGTTTTGGCATGTTTGTAAAATGTTGTCTGAAGAAGTTTGGTGATTTTAAACCTGACGAAAGCGCTAACCAATAAATGGTATTTTACTGGATTTTTGTACCTGTGGTTCTCATGCTTTGCTGCTAATTTTATGATCTTCTGGTTGGTGAAATTTTGCTTTTCCTGATTCTTATGGACAGGCAGTCAGTAATCCAGGGAAACAAAGGCAAAGCAAGTGCATTATCCCAGGCACCTAAAAATTGAGGAGCAGCTATTGATTTAGGGAAAGCCATACCCAGTAGCTCATAATATCTTTTCTGAGATTCTGACACTTCCCTACCTTCCTGAAATAGTATTATCCCCCCAAACATGTTGTCATTGGGGCAGACTAAGGAGAGGGTATCTGCTGATTCAGACTCAAAAGGAGTAAAACTGGGAGGCATAAACCAAGCCCTCAGTATCTGGTTCATAAAGAACCTATATTAGTAAGAGGCTAACCATTCTTTTAACTGGTGTAGAAACTGGAAGCAAAGGCCGAAGGGACTGGATTGCTCTAAACAGGCCTTGGGTAGCCCTGGTTAAATGGGTGGAAGGAGGGGACAAATGTTTTAGGGTTTTCTAGACTTATGTTTCTAGAAGGGGCATTTGAAGGCCTGACCTCCACCAAAGATCTGGCAACATCTTCCTTCACCAGTACCTGGTGGGTACCACTTTCACGCTTTAGAGATTATGATTCTAGGTTCTACCATTCTGGCCGAAGCCTGACATGTGGTCTGAATGGATGCTTTTACATCCTTGCTATTGTGGTCTCCTGAGGGGACACTGTAGAGGTACCAGAAAAAAATGGATTGATGATTTGAGGGCTGTGAATCACCTCAGTGGAGATGTTAGACCCAGAATGAAGAACAGATGGTGAGTCCAGTATTACTTGAACACCACTTTAAACATGTTTTTCTTTTTCCTCTGGGGTGTCCGCCACAAGAGATTATATCACTGTGGTCTCACATGTCATCTGTTTAAAGTGCTTATTCTCTAGAAATAATTTTAAAGATTTTTGCCTACTCCTTAAGGTTTTAGGAGTTAAAAGGCATATCTGACAGAACATGTTGCACCTCCTTGAACACGTTCAGACCTCAAACTGCAGGTGTGAAAACTAAAGGAAGTGGTGTATCAATATTTCATTAAAGATAAATACACCTCCAGATTGGATAAACTGTATGATTGCCTGGAGACACTTCAGATGCAATTAACTGTTGGTTGGACACCTGTTCAAGTCATTGTCAGCTACAGAACCCCCTCCATGAATCAGGACACCCACTCTGCCTATTTCGATGTACTTGAGTCTATGAAGATGCATACAAACACCATGGTTTTGGGCGACGTTAACTACCCATCCATTGACTGGGTAAATTACTCGTGCTCAAATTCACTTGCCCAAAGGTTCCTCGACTTCTTTAACTCCAGTGCCCTGGACCAGATGGTTGACACACCCACAACAGGTGCCAACATCCTGGGTCTGGTGCTTACTAGTATGGTAGACCACTGTTGAACCCCCACTGTGAGGTCCTCTCTGGTGAGATTTGACCATAAATCAGTCTTAGTTACTTATATCACGCCCCCCCCCCCCCAGTAGCAACTAAACTAAAAAACTTCTCCAAAGCAGATTATAACCTTTTATGGGATGGATGGTATAAATAGCTTCACTGCACCTCCTTCCTCAGATGGAACTGGCAACTATGCCAGGCTCTACACCAATGCTTTATACGAACACCTGTATACCTGCATTGACTCAGCCATAGCTGATAGGACCAAAACAAGCTGCTCAAGGAAGAGCAAACCTGCTTGGTGGACAACTACCATTAACAGGCTGTACAATAAAAGGAAGAAATTGCTGTTTAAGTGTAATAGGGAGCGAGCCCTCCTAAACTGGAAACACTCCCTCTCCAGCTTAAACAAGCAAATAAGACTTCTTGTGAAGTCCTCCAAAGCAAACTCTATGTCCAGATTAGATTCCTCAACAAAGGACAACCACAAGGCATTCTATAGTTACATCCTTGACTTAAAAGGAACGACCCAGATCTGTGCTGAACTGGTAGTTAGTGATACCACATATACTGAGCCTGTGTACATAGCTAACCTGTTGGACAACAGGTTCTGTGAAAATTTCACTCCCCCATCCCCTTCACATGTACCCCATGACATCCCTACCACCTGTCCACTACATTGTATCTCTAAAGAGCAAGTCATAAATGCCCTCTCTAAGACCAAAAACACAGCATCTATGGGACCTGGTAACATCCCAGGCTGCATCCTACATGGGCTCCAACATGAATTAGCAACATCATTTTTGGGTACTCTTTTCAGTCATAGTCTAAGCACTGGCTTCATACCAGCTGAATGGAAAACAGCCACCGTTACTCCCTTGCACAAAGTTGGTGCTTCCATTGACCCTGGGAACTATAGACCTATTAGCCTGACTAGCCTTATCTGCAAGGTCATGGAACAAATCATCATGGACTTTATAAACAAAGATATAGGTAATCTCCAAACACTTGATCCTACTCAGTTTGGATTTGTCAAAGGGAGTTCATGCCTGTTAAACCTAGTGGACTTCTTTAAGACAGTCATCAAGGCCCTGGATGAAGGGAAATATGCGCAATACAGCCTACGTGGACTTAGCCAAGGTATTTGACACAATCCCCCACTCAGACATCATTGACAAACTCACCCAACTAGGCATCAACCCTTATATCGTTAGATGGGTTGCTAACTGGCTCACTGATAGAACTCATATGTCAAAATAGGGGAATCCACTTCAAACAGCAAACCTGTAACCAGTGGTGTTCCACAGGGATCAATCCTGGGACCTCTTCTTTTTGGAATCTATTTCTCCGAAGTACAAGCAAAAACTAAGGGTCTGTGTCTAACAAAGTTTGCTGATTACTGCAAACTGGGAGTCGTCATAGAATCTCCAAATGATGTCAACATCTTACAAGAGGGTCTTACACAAATGAATGATTGGTGCCAAAGTCATGGCCTTAAACTCGATGGAAAAAAATTATTACTATTACTTTTAGTAAAAACGATGTTCCTGCTAGCTACTATGTCAGTAGCAGCACCTTAAGTACACACTCAGTGGTGAGAGACCTGGGAACACAAGTTGAGAGCAACATTACCTTTGACCAACATGTCTCCACAGTGTTAAAAAGGGAATTCTATATTGCTCATCTCGTAAGTAAAGGCATTACCTCCAGAAAAAAAGAAGTTATAATCTCCCTGTACTCTTCCCTCATCGGGCCAGTAATTGACTACAGCGCCCATTTTGGCATGTACCTTTCCAAGCAACTGCAGCAAATGGAGAAACCACAAAGGTTCCTCACAAGGAAAATTCAAGGTCTTCAGCACCTGTCCAATGGAAATCATCTGAAATCACTGTTACTTTATTCTGTTTCAGACAGACTGCTCAGAGGTGATCTCTGCCTTGCATACAAGGCAATCTCTGACCCTGCTTTATTGGAAATGCTGCATATCCACAAGTCCAATGTTACACTGGTTACTCACTCTAAAGACCTTAACCTGTTATGTGACAATGATAAAATCTGCTGGAGGAACAGATTTGTCTCCCAGAGGTTACCACACCTTTGGAACAGACTCCCACTTCATGTCAAACAGACTACCTCTTTGGCCATGTTCAAACGCAATCTGGACAGTTGGATGGATGACCATAAATTCACCCCGGGGATTCCACCTGTGTCCCTCTTGGACAGGGGCAATAGATGCTGATCATGGAAATAAGGATAAAAACTTGGCTAGGGCCATTAGCCTAGTAACTTCCTATGATCCTATGACTTAGTATTGTATTGCTCCCTTAAACAAAAAATACAAGAGGAATAGGTGTCATTGTAGGGAATCTGTCTGATATGTATTTACCTTTTCTGACAGACATAAACAATTTTAATAAATTATTTTCCTGAAAAAGGAAAGTTCTCCAATGGGGATACTTATCTGCCCAGTTTTGTAGCTGAACTGACAAAAAGTCTGCTTAAAGTTTACTATATGACAAAAAAGTTCAAACTTTTTTTTCTACCTGTACATTTCTCTTATGTCAGCACATAGTCTTGTGCTAAGGGTTGATGTACAGGTTTCTAGCAAGAACTTGATGCTTTGTAGATTGTCGAGATGTCCTTGGTAGGATATGTCCCATCCAGTTACAGCTACTGCAAAAGTGATCTAGTGAAGAACATAGATGGTTATTTACAAAAGTTATACTTAATGCTTTTGGTCTGTATAGTAGATATGGCCTCTACCATTACATTTTGTGCATATGTTCTTAAAATGTTGATATGAGATCAGTAAAGTTGATTTAAAATGGTATTAGACAAGCTTATTAACAATTTTCCGTTACTGATGACAGCAGTGGCAGCTGGTGACTTTAAATCAAAGAGGGGCTGCAGGAGATAGCTAAATGGGTGGGGCCATTGAGAAGGGATGCAGCCAACTAGAAAGGGGAGGAGCTATGCTCAAAACCACAAAAACTGGAACTTTAATTAAATACGCTGCCCTCGGTACCAAACCATCATTATGAGAGTCCAATCAAGACAAAATGAGGTGTAGAAGAAAAAAATATTTCAGTGCATTGGCTGCATGACAGCTTACTTAATATCTAGATGGAAACAAAAAGGTTGTGAGGCATGAAAAAAATAAATGACTTTTTAAATACAGTACTGGAATGCCAGTCAAAATCAAGTACAAGAAAAACAAGCAGCACTCAACTCAAAGTACTTCTCCTTGTACTCCAGTTCTAATTATAATTTATATTCAGCTTTATTAAAGTACCAAGTAACATGCTGAAAGTAGCAATCTCTGTGATACCCCCACTTGTAAAAATGTTTCTTATCCAAAAGAGACCTGCTGCCTGACAAAAATTATCTACTTGTTTCATGGGGAAAACATGATCAAAGTAAAAAATGAACAGCAAACAAGAAACAAGCTGAAGATAAATTGCTTAAAGGATTACTGCCCAGATTATGGACCACACATGATAGATTGGCATTCTGTTTAGTTTACGGGTAAAGCCTGCAAAGATGACTGCAAGTCTCCAACAAATGTAATGGGCTTCTGAAAATACTGTAATACTGTCCTTTATTACAAATACTTGTCATATGCATTTCAATACCCAAGGCTTGTACATTATCTAATAAGTATTCTCTGCATGGCAACAACAAAAGGGCTTTCAATGCTGGTAATTCTTTAACAGTATGCTTATTAAATCTTACTTGCATCTTGCAATCTCAGGCAAGCTTACATGATGGTCATGAAAGCATTGCTACTTAAACACAGAGCAGCGGGCACTTGCTGAATAATAAGCATAAATCAGCAGTATAAAAATATGACAGAAAACCAGAACATTCTGCAAAATCAAGCAAGGGCAGATGAAAAGCCACTGTAGTACTTGTGTTTACCATGGGTGGGGGGATACTCAGCAAACTTACACTGCATAACTGCTCCTTGCCTTGCTTGGACACATCCAGAGTCACTACATGGGGGAGTGGGGTGCAACAAGTATGTCACAATTTGAAATGTCTCTGGCTGACTGTGATGGCCCTGACAGATTTGTCATACCTCTCAACCTCAGAGCAAGAAATCTGGACAAAGGCATACACAGAAGTGGGACACAGGCCCAAAAATAAGGACAATATTTAAATATTGCTCGTATAAACTTTCTAATAGAATAGTAGGTCTTGCATTAGTATGAATTTTCTGAAAGGTATGAAATCTGCAACTCAAATGTCTGTCATTATTTTCTAACTTCAATCTTTAATGATTTGCCACTAATCTGCCAGAAAACCACAATTTTATGAAAAATGGACCAAAAATGTGATGCAAAAATATAAAATAGCCACACAATACAGCTGGGAACCTGTCAAAGAAAGGACACTTTTTAAATATTAATACTGTTCACTTGAGCAGCTGACAAAATAAACAAATCTACATGCATTTCTGAAATAAAAATAATCTATAACTCTGATTATTGCAGTTATTTATTAATTGTAAACCCTCCACGTTTTCTTCCAAAATTGTCATTTTGCAGAGGGATTATTAGAGGGAGAGCAACATTTTGAGCCAAAATCGGGGACAGTTGAGACATTTGGATATGCCTAATTCTATAAAGCAATTTATTTGCAAGAACCTCTCAACCTATTAAAGCAGGAAATCTAGACAAGGCCAAATATATTGGGGGAACATACAAACAGTACTAAAAATTGCTCTTGTATACACTTAGTTGATAGAATAACAGGTCTTGCTTTAGCATGCATTTTTCTGAAGGTTTTGAAGTCTGAAACTCAATGTCTGTCATTATTTAGTGACTTAATTCCTAAACGATTTGCCAGAAAATCACACATTTTATGAGGAACAAACCAAAAATAAGAAACAGAAATCTATTCATTCTGTGAAAATCTGGACAGTTGAGAGGTATAGTTCAGCCAGGGCTGTCTTTGAGTTTGCCGCCCTTCTCCCTCATAAAATCATGGTCAAATGGAGCCTCCCCCCGCAGCCATTCCAAAGTTCCATTACTTGGCTATTTCGCCCCATTTACCATAAACACTGTAATGTGCATATTGCTTTACTTCTACTATGATTTGGATTTCAGTTGAAAGTTTTATTTTGCATTTTACAGCACAAACACTAAGACATCTCCTAAACAATGCAATGCAGTCTCACAATGAAAATAGACTTAGCATTAAAACTTCCCTGCCCTTGAAACTCACATACATTGAAACAGCATTGAAATAGCATTGAAATCCACATTCAAAGAAAATACATTTGGCTAGTATAAAGATTAACTTTGGGCTGTTTTCAAATGATAGGCCCTTTGCACACAAGACATACATGTGTTGTAAGATGCACCTTCCTGGTTGTATTAAATTATATTCCTTGTATAATACAGTACAGTTGTTATAGGGTGTTTTAAATTTATTGTTTTGAACATTTTTCCAGTAAACACTGAAATAAAATGCATGCACCAATAATGACAAAACAGCCCAATTGAGAACATTTCCATCATAAAAGTCTACTCAAACTTCTACAATCCACCAGTATCAGTAAATGTGCACAATATCTGCAGAAGTAAAAGTCATCTAAATAATTCCACATTAAAGAGATCTGTAACTAATGAAGAGGTTGCTGCTAGCAAACAACTTTATATTTCATTGTTTCATCTACAAATAAGTGCCTGTATCTTCGCCAAAGAGGACATTCTCAGTACGGTAGCATCCACCCCCTGTGGGAGTGGAACGCACAGCCTTCTACATCAAAAGCAAGTACACTACCTGTTGTGCTATTAACAAGGCAAGCAGACTTAGTATAAGCAGCACTAATTTTCTCTTCTCCTGCAGCTCTCAGCTCCTTGTAACATCTACTTGACACTCAACTGTATCTCTCAGTTTCACAGCACAAGAAATCTGGAAAAAGCCAAAATTTATGGGGGGGGGGGCAAAAGCCCAGAAATCAGGGACACATTTTAAACATGCTTGTATAATCTTGGAAAGTTGATAATATAAAATGCTGTGTTACCACCATACATTTCACTGCCAAGTCTTGATCCCAGGACACTGTGCAAAACAGTCAGAGCAACATAGCACTATGCCAAATCAGCTGTTTTATGAAAGAGAGGAAGACTGAAACTTAAATGGCTACCATTTAGTGAATTCAGTTCTGACCATAGCTGTCAACCTCTTAGCACAAAACACCTGGACAAAGCCAGTAATTGGGGGAATACATCCCTCAAACATATTCAGTGAATCCAGTTATCACCATAGCTCTCAGCCTTAGCATATAAAACCTGGACGAAAGCAATAATGGGGGAATACAGTCCCAAAAATAGGGACAAATTTCAAATATTCATATTATAAACTTAGAAAATTGCTAGAATAAAAGGTTTTGTGTTACTATGTACTTTCTGAAGAATATGAAGTCTGAAATTTAAATACCTGTCAATTTTATTTATTTAACATTTGTTAACCAGGAAAGTCTGACTTGGAACAAAAGCCAATTTTCAGCAGAGGCCCAGGGAGAAATACTGCAGACACATGTCTTTGTAACATGGGAAGACACCAGAACAAACTCACACACAAACACATGGAGGATATGCAGACTTCACACAGAAGGCACCCCAGACAAGAATCAACCAGAGAACCTTTAGCTATGAGGCAACAATGCTACCACTGCACCACCAACTATTTAAGGAATTAAAAATTCAGAAACCACAGATTTTATGAGGAACAGAACAGAACAAAATATGAGGCAAAAATCTGCAAAAGTTTTACAAATGGTGGTGGTGGGTGGGTAGGAAATTCAGGCTTTTGTTATCTGCACCCAGGGTACGGGGTTCAAGCCTGAGGTTTTCTCTAACCACCAGCAGGTATCCTGAGATAGCCACCAGTATAAATCAACTGGGGCATTTTATAACCACCAGCAGGTATCCTGAATTCTCTCTATTGCCACCAGTATAAATCAACTGGGGCATTTTACAAACACACACACACACCTGTTTGCTTCTATCTGTACCTGCAATGATAATAAATAAAATGCGTTCCACAGCTTCATCCTGACTATCGGCTCATCGTTCGCGCTGGAATGCACACTTCTGGTTTCCCAGTTCCTGTTTGCGAATGTTCCAAGACTGCTGACCTTGCAGTCCCCTCTTCCACTCTATGCGGTTCACAGCTGGGGGGGGGGGCATATCACGCCACTGGATGACAGTACCTTTCCTGCAGTGAACTAATAAAAGCAAAACAATACTGATCACAGCTGACAGCAGAACTTACATTAATAATAATCCCCTGAATTTGAAAGAAAAAATGAGCAGTTGTGGAGAATTGTTTCTATAAAGTTGCATTATTTTTGTTGAAAATATTAGTACTTTTGCATCTGTAGAATGAACAGTAAACAAACAATTGCCACTGTAATTAAAGACAATGTCTGATGAGATAAGACAAGTGTAAGGCTGACATTACTTTTGAGGCTGATCATAAAATGCATAACTGTGGGTGACAGTTTCAGCTGGCGTTGTGTCACCAGGGACAGGAATGTCAGACAAAGATAGTACATTACCATTCAGTTGTTAAGACTACTAAATATGTGGAAGTGGAACTTCTCAAAGCTGATGGTAAGGTGGGATTGAACACAAGGCAACCTAGGCAGCTACCTAGTGTTGCCTGGGGGTTCAGCCATGGCCATGCAAGAACTACTTTACACCTGCTAAAATATCACAGCCACATGCAGCTCCAGTCTCATCTCTCTCATTGGTAAATGAGCCAATGAGACTAGAACTGTGAGATAATGCAGACTTCCAGGATTCAAAGTGAGTTTTTGAAAGTTAGGACAGCAGGATGGTGATGCCAAGCAAATGCTGAATTTCTTTTTGTATTGCTTGAAGCACAGTGCCAAACATTTTACAAAGTAAATTTCTTTTGCAGGAATCATAGTAAGTAGCACAAATTGTTAGAACAGGAACTATTTCTACAGCAGCTTTTACAAGCACTGTTGGAATTGGAAGCGGTACTCTGTGTGTGTGTGTGTGTGTGTGTGTGTGTGTGTGTGTGTGTGTGTGTGTGTGTGTGTGTGTGTGTGTGTGTGTGTGTGTGTGTGTGTGTGTGTGTGATGCTCCAATTAGAGGGGCTGTCTAGTTAAGTCACTTACTTAGTCATACAGATTCAAACACTGCACCTTAGCAATGGGAGGTGAGAGCCTTAATCCTCCACACCAACTGCCAGTCCTCCTTTAATTACTTCTTTTTTCTTTTCAGTAAATCACTAGGTGTTTTTTTATTTTTTTCAAGCACATAGGTGTGGAATGTAGTGTGTTTGGGCTATGACAGTTTGTTTAGCACTTACTGGAGGTAAGTAAAGCTATGAGCTGTTGAAGAGCTGCCTTCTGTAGTGCATGGTTTAATTACCTTGGCCTTCCATTGGTTTTATATGCAACTCTGCCAATTTACTCCACTGAGATAGTACTCCTATCTGGAAAGAGACACTTGAGTCCCGTAGGCTGTCCCAAGCCATTAGCAAATGTGTTACACATCTGCCTTTTGAATTCCTGCACCATTCAAATAATCATTAATTTGTCAGAAAAGTTAGACAGGTACTGGTGTGCGAAGTGGGTAACAAATCAGTCACAAGTTCTTCGTAATGCAAATCCAAATTCCCAAATAAATTGTGGAAAGTCGATATATAATCTGTGCAAACACAAGTCTTTTATTAGAATTCCAACGAACAGAGTAGTAATACAGATGAGCGCTTTCACTAATATCTAGCTTCTTCAGATCTTTACAAAAAGTGGTAAAATTCCATCCTTTATATAGTGGTACAATTAGTTTTCAATTGAAACAATTATATGCAATTAAACAATTAAGTAAATGACAAATGCACAATTTTAAAGGAACCAATATAAATTCAAAGATGTCTTAAAAAGTTGTTATAAACAGGAATCGCTATCAAAAGCCTTAAATGCAAGTCATTTCTTTATGTCATAAAACATATAGAGTCTATATAAACTATACTAAAATATTTCATTAACAAAGTATTGCGTTCATATCAGGAATATCAGATGTATCTGAAATATAATCTGATGTGAGATTTGTTGTGACATTACGTTTAATAACATGTTTTAATTGTACCTATAACAACTGTATATAAAATGTGAACCAGTCTTTTATCATAAAATGTCAACATCTGTTGTAAGATTTGTCGAGACTTAACTATTTGTCCTGGGGGCATATTTACGTATGTATTACTGACATCCGTTTAATATGATACAGTTCTCTATATCTGATAGGTTTTGCATTCTGTATATATTTAAACCCCGTTTAGATATAATTACAATATTTTATTTATGAAAAGTCTCGACAAATCTTACAACAGATGTTGACATTTTATGAAAAAAGACTGGTTCACATTTTATATACAGTTGTTATAGGTACAATTAAAACATGTTATTAAACGTAATGTCACAACAAATCTCACATCAGATTATATTTCAGATACATCTGATATTCCTGATATGAACGCAATACTTTGTTAATGAAATATTTTAGTATAGTTTATATAGACTCTATATGTTTTATGACATAAAGAAATGACTTGCATTTAAGGCTTTTGATAGCGATTCCTGTTTATAACAACTTTTTAAGACATCTTTGAATTTATATTGGTTCCTTTAAAATTGTGCATTTGTCATTTACTTAATTGCTTAATTGTATATCTTCTTCTTCTTTCGGCTTTTTCCCGGTTAGGGGTCGCCACAGCGGATCACCTTGTCCGCACATTGAATGGCAGTGGAGTTTTACGGTGTCGAGTTGCCAGCCCGGCGCCCAACCTTCCACAGAAGGCACACTCACACGCACAACTAGGGCCAATTTAGAGTGTCCAATCCACCTGCAGCATGTCTTTGGGATGTGGGAGGAAACCGGAGCACCCGGAGGAAACCCACGCGACCACAGGGAGGACATGCAGACTCCGCACAGAAGGCACCCCAGCCGAGGATCGAACCGGAGAACCTCTTGCTGTGAGGCGGCAATGCTAACCACTGCACCACCGTGGCCGCCCAATTGCTTAATTGTATATAATTGTTTCAATTGAAAACTAATTGTACCACTATATAAAGGATGGAATTTTACCACTTTTTGTAAAGATCTGAAGAAGCTAGATATTAGTGAAAGCGCTCATCTGTATTACTACTCTGTTCGTTGGAATTCTAATAAAAGACTTGTGTTTGCACAGATTATATATCGACTTTCCACAATTTATTTGGGAATTTGGATTTGCATTACGAAGAACTTGTGACTGATTTGTTACCCACTTCGCACACCAGTACCTGTCTAACTTTTCTGATTTATTTGATTTTCTACGGTACCAGTGAGCTAATCCGATGGGCTGTTAATTTTTACGTAATCATTAATTTGTACTTCACTATTTGTTATTTAAGTGTGAATCCCAGCATGCCTGTTGTTGTTTAATGGGTGGACAGATGCATTCTCACTAAAGGTTAGTTTCAGGGAACATTTACTATTTCTCATGTCAGGTCTGTTTTCAATGTAAGACTGTTTTGTTTTGTTTAGAAAATAGCTTTCACTGTTTTTTTCTGTAAAATCTGAAATAAAAGTTTTAAGTGAAATCCAAATCTCTGAGATAATTGCAAAAGTAAAGAAGGAAATAGTATATACACTGACAGGTATGAACAATGTTTATCTTAATTTGGGAGAGACTGCCAAGTGATGGGATATTGGTATGGCTGTCAGGGGCCTGATTCACTACCCTACACAGGGCCCCATTTGTCCATGATCTGTCTGTGCTGACTCTGAATGTGTATGCTGTAACAATACAGCATTATTAGCCATTCAAGTAGGTCAACCTGTATTGAGTGATGTCAGATGGAATAGCTATTCTTGATGACAGGGAAGATATAGGAAGGTCTAAGCATACAAGTCTCCCCTCAAAAGAAAAAAATAGTATGCTGTATGCAGTAATATTTCTGATTTTTGTGTGACTTGTGGTTTTTTGAACAAAAGCTGTTGCAGCATTTATATTGTATTTAATTATTTTGATTTGCTAATAGGCATGGATTAGGTACTGTAGTCTAAACATGTTGCATTTTACCAGTCTGGACATGTTGCATTTTTGTAATATTTTTGCAAAACGGTTGACATTTGTCAAGTCATGTAGTCTACATTATTTGGATTGATTATCAGAACTATTTGATTTTCAGCATCTATTATGTAGTCATTGTTGCATATTATTGTGATACTGTCTTCTCTACAAGATGAGACTGTAAAGGATTTCAGCATTTAGTTAAAAACTGTTACTCTGGCAGCACAGAGTGCATAAAGCTCTGAATTGTTAGTGAGATGCTTCCTGTGGCAAGGGTGCAAGGTTTTAATTTTTACACCTTCGTTTATCTACTGTGTGTCAGTTAACCAGACAGTGCTTTGGAGCAAATGGAAGTCAGTTAACCAGAAAGTGCTTTGGAGTAAATGGGAATTTGGGCTTTGCTCCTTAATGGTCAACAGGACTACACACCTAGTAACTATGAACCTGTTACAGCTATTCCCTATTCCATAGCTGATCTAATTCAAGAAATGTAAGCACACTCTTTTTTTTTTTTACTGTAACATAGGCAATTTATTCTTCAAGGGCTGCAAGCACTGCATTTGTAGATGAAGCACTGGAAGAGAAGGTTATTTGCCAACAGCAACCATTGGATTAGTAGCAGTTATCTTTAATGTGGACTTGTTAAAATTACTTTTACTTCTGCAGAGACTGTGCATATTGACTTGGCATACTTTATTAGGTGGTTAATATTTCTTTTGCTCTCATATATATACTATTTTTTTAAACTGTACGACACATGGATGGATTTTAAGGTATGATGTTAGTGATCTTTATACAGTTTCATGTAGCTCATTCAAAGCTACCATTAAAATTCATCTATTTTGTTTCTTAAGAATAAAGGGTGTAAGGTCAACAAAGTGCCTGTTCCTGCTGGTGGTGTCAAGGTTTATCTGTCAATGAAAGTACTTTATGCTGTTATCTAGTCATTTTAAATGGTGTTTAATCTGGCTTTGCAGGACAAGCGTGCATATGTGAATTCAATTAGACTATTTTGACTGCTATCTATGTGAAATAAATCTGAACAATCTGACTTTGGTTAATATTTTTAATGCAGACATCTTAAAAAGGATGCAGTCAACAATGTTACTATAATTCATCTTTGACAATTGTTAAATGTTGCTATAATTGCTGGGTTTGGAGGATGTCTGTGGATAAAAATGAGTCTCCTCGGTGAGCTGGTAAAGTTAAAAAGTCATTAGTCTGTCTTTGCAGGACTAGTATGTATTTGTGTAAAACAATCTGGAATACTTTACTATGGCCATTTCTATCACAATCAGATTTGTGATGTGCACATAGTCAATGAAGTGGCCATAATTGTTGATTATAGAGAGTGCTGAAATATAATGTCTGCAAACTGAGTGGCTTTTTATGGTCAAACCATTCTGAAATGGGTACTCTTGTCATTGTTGGCTCATATATTTTGTTTCACAGCTTACTGGAAAAAATATTCAAAAATGCAACTTTAAAACAAAATCATAACAGATGTTGATGTATTAAACAAAAATTTAAGTTAAAACAATCAGAAAGACGAATCCAAGAACATATGCATTTATGCATGGTCCTAAAAATGTGTGAAGGGGTGTGGAGTGCATAATTTGAAAACACTCTGGGGTAAGATACGTTTATTCCCACACTGGCCACATGCATTTTCAATGAATGTGAATTTCAAGGGAGGAGAAGTTTAATGTTTCTCATGCCAAGTCTGTTTTCAATATGAGACTGTTTTTTTTTGTTTAGCAGGGTGTGTTTGACATAATGGTTAAGGTTTTCACCTCATAGACAAAAAGTACAGGGTTTGATTCTGACCTCAGGTTATTCGCTAGGCTTAAAATGAACCTTCAGGGCAGTTAGCCTAGTATTTACCTATGAACCTTAAGAAATGGCCATCAGGGTTTGTGCTATAAAATTTAAAATAAAAGTTTTAAAGTATATTCAAATCTCTCTAATCATTGCATATTGACATGTTTGAACAGTGTTTGTGGTAACTCGGGTGAGACAGCCAAGAAACTGGACACTGAGGTGGCTGAGGAACCCTGGTCCATTAGCCTGCATAGGGCCCCATTTGACCATGATCTGGCTCTCTCCAGTGCCAGTTTTATCCCCCCGATGTTGCCTGTTGGTGGTTAGCAGCAGTATGGGATTGTTTATCCTCATATATGAACAGTCATGTTCCTCATCTAAAAATGTTGGCAAAGCTGTCACAGGTTGAAATACTGCTGTTCTATGGTGAACTAAAAGTTATTTCAGAAATGTCAGCTAATTTGGTCAACTTAATTTTATAGCCATTTGTAATTCACTAAGTCCCAGGTCAGTCTCAGTTAGATATACTGTTATTTTGACTTGACTTGGTTGTTTCACAGTGATTTTTGTTAGCAGTAAATTCATCATCCAGTATGCACAAATGTAAGTAGCAGCATAGTAGTTTCTCAGTGTGATATCTTTTAGTGAATTATCCTCTGCTTATTATTTATTTATTTATTTATTTATTTACATTCGTTGACCGGGAGAGTCCGACTGGTCACAGGTCCGTTTTCAGCGGAGGCCCGGGGAGAAAAGCTCCACATTAAGTATTATTTGCATTATACAGTTAAACATAGCATTTAAATATAGACATTAGTCCAGTTAAGGACACAAAACAAGAAGAAAACAGATGTAAAACAGCTGTAGAACATAGTACAATTTTAAAATATGGTGACATATACTAAACATGGTTACAAATGTAGTTGAGATTCATCAGTGAACAATTGATACAATATGTTTTTGAGGTACATAACAGCCATTAGCAGTTGTTGCTACAAGAAGTTAGTATTATGTGGTAGGTAGCTGGGAACATGAGTAGCCAAGCTTGCTAAGAGTAGGTTTTTGATAAGGGGCTGAGAGAGGTAGTGGGTGGAGGGAGTGGATGGTATTAGAGGGGGGGTTGCAAGGGCATATCTGGCAAGTTTTGAAGTGTGATTTTAGTAAGGATTTAAAGTGGGTGCAAGAAGTTACAGAGGTAATTGAGGATGGGAGGGAGTTCCAGAGTTTGGCTATAGCGCAGGAGAATAATGCTTCTCCAGCAGAGTTAATGGCTCTTTTGACCTGTAGGAGGTTTTTCTGGCTGGATCTTAGTGGTCTCGTGGTTATGTAGGGTTGGAGTAGATTCTGGAGGGATGGGACCTTTAGTGGTGGGTTTATTAGTTTGTGGGCGAGTGTGAGTTGGTACCATTGAAGGAGGTGGGAGAGCTCTAGCCACCCCAGTTCTGCTAGTGAGAGACAGTGGTGAGTATGGTAGGAAGCCCCTGTGGCGAATTTGGCGATTTTGTTGTAGCAGGTTTCGAGCTTATTTAGATCGCATTGTCTAAGGTTCATAGGTACATAGTAGGTTCATAGGTTCATACTAGGCTATCTGCCCTAGGGCATTTATAAGCCTAGCCAGAGTGTGTTTGGCTTTCGCACCCATTTTAAATGAATTTTGCTATGCCCTTTTTCGAGGTTAGTATACTGTGCCTCTGTCTAACAGTGACACAGAAGTGATACCCGGGGTAAACCTACTATCTCCCATCCACTCATCAACATTCCTCTTGAACAGAGTCAATGAGGGACTCTGCCTAACCTGGACTGGGATTTTATTCCAGAGTGAAGGGAGCCTCTGGGTTATGAATCTGTCCCTCCAGCATGTCCTATTTATTTCAGTGCTGAGGTTCAAGTCTCTCGAGCGCGTAGCTCGATGGGATTTGGATTTTCTGAGGTGCAGCATGTCCATTAATTCCGGGTTGGACATGGCTTTATACGTAAGGCACAGATCGCCTCTGAGCAGGCAGTATGCCACTGAGTAGAGCTGGAGTTTCTTTAACCGAGCAGCATATGGCATCTGTTTGAGCCCTTTGATCCTCTTGGTGAGGTACTTTTGGGGTCTTTCCAGTTGCTGCAGGTGTCTGGTAAGGTACATCCCAAAAGGGGCATTGTACTCAATTATGGGCCTGATGAGGGATGAGTAAAGAGGCACGATGACCTCCCCTGATCTAGATGTGAATCCCTTCATGATTAGGTGGGCTATATAAAATGTTTTTCTAACCACTTTGGCCACGTGGTTGTCAAATGAGAGATTGCTATCAACTTGGGTCCCCAGGTCCCTAATTACTTCTTCCGTACTTAATGGATTACCACCTATGTGGTAATTTGTGGGCACTTTGTTTTTGCCAAAGGGGATGACTATACACTTTTTGGCGTTTAGCTTGAGGCCATGGCTCTGGCATCAGTTGTCTGTTTCTATGAGGCCCTTTTGTAGGATGCTTGTGTCGGCTAGAGAGTCTATTATGGCGCCCAGTTTGCAGTCATCTGCGAACTTGGTCAGCCACAGTCCTTCCGTGTTAGCCTGTACCTCCGAGAAATATATACCGGACAAGAGAGGTCCCAGGACTGAGCCTTCTGGGATGCCACTTGTAACTGGTTTGGAGTCTGACATGGCTCCAGCAATTCTAACCATGTGGGTTCTGTCCTTGAGCCAGTTTGCAACCCATCTAGTGACATAGGGGTTTATATTTAAGCTGGTGAGCTTATCTATAATGCCCGAGTGGGGTATTGTATCGAAGGCTTTTGCAAGGTCCAGATAGGCTGTGTGGACCACCTTCCCCTCGTCAATGGCCTCGGTGACTGTTTCAAAGAAATCGACCAGGTTTAAGAGGCAGGATCTGCCCTTAACAAAGCCGAACTGGGTAGGATCCAGTGTCTGTAGGTCCCCAATATCTTTATTTATGAGGTCCATGATGATCCTTTCCATAGCTTTGCAGACCAAGGTTAGTAAATATTGAAGAGGCGTAGAGTAGGGTAGAGATAAGATGAGAATTTGCTACCAAAATTTTAGCTGCTTTGGTTAGTAGTTGCTCATTTCTATATAATGCTCCTAACTTTTTGTGCACTTTTTTAATGTTCATGGAAATGAGAATGATAAAATTCAGTTTATTGTCTATTTCTACTCCTAGTAATTTGGTGTGTTCTGTAGGATGGATGGTGGTGTTGTCTTTTGCTGTGATGTTAAAGTGAGAGCTGTCTAGGGTAAGTTTGGTGGGTTGAAAGATTAGTAATTTTGTTTTGTTTGGGTTGAGTATTAGTTGGGCATCAGATAACCAAGTTTCAATAGAAGAAAATGCTTCCTGTGTGACTTTTTGCAGTTCTGGTAGGGAGTGGGCTGTGCAGATGATGGTTGAGTCATCTGCGTATTGTATGAGTGTGCCATGTATTGTGGCTGAGGCTAGATTATTGGTGAAAATAGAGAAGAGTAGGGGTCCCAAGATGGACCCTTGGGGGAACTCCTATGGAGACTGGTAGTTGGGGGGATAGGTTGTCCTGCCAAACAACTGTTTGTTGGCGGTCAGATAGGTAACTCTGAAACCAGTTGATGACTGGATGAGAGAAGGATAGGTTATTGAGAAGAGAGAGAGGAGTTGCTTGTGTGGGACCATGTCGAAAGCTTTAGAGAGGTCTAGGAAGGTAGCTGAGGAGAGATAACCTGCATTTTTATTTTGTAGGATAGTGTTAGAGAAAGAGAGTAAGGCGGTGGTGGTGCTAATGTTAGGTCAGAAACCGTGTTGTGTGTTGGAGAGGAGGTTGTTAGCAAGGAGGTGATCTGAGACTTGAGAATGAATGCAGCTCTCTAGTATTTTGGAGAGTGGCGAGAGAATAGGTATGGGGCGGTAATTGCTTAGATCTGTGGAGGGGCATCCTTTGTGTAGGGGAATTATGTGTGAGACTTTCCATAGTGTAGGAACATAACTTTCTGACAGAGATCTGTTAATCAAGAGTGATACAAGGTAGGCTAGAGCGTCAGCTGCAAGTTGAATGTATTCACCTGGGAGGTTGTCTGCTGCTAATCTGGTGGTTGTAAGTTTAGTTAGTAGTCATTTTATTTTGGAGGTAGGAACAGGAGAGAAAGAGAAGCTAGTTGGGAGACTGTTAATTCTAGTTGATGGTGTGGGTTTATGGGGGGGTTGTGTTGGCTAGCTAGTGATAGTATGGTTTGTGTGAAGTGATTGTTGAAAGAGGTAGCAATATTTTCGGAGGAGTGAGTTAAGTTAGGAGTGGGTGTACTTACTTTACGTGGGTGGAGGATGGAGTTTATTGAGGGCCATAATTGTTTGGGGTTATGTTGGGAGGAGGTAAGGGCAGACTGGTAGTATTGGATTTTGAACTGTTTTATAAGCTTTTTGGTTCTATTGCGTAGTTCTAGGAATTTTTGCGTAGTAGAGGGGATTTTGGTTTTATGCCAGTTGTCCCACGCTTTATCCTTGTTTTTCATTTCAGACTTCATGTTTTTTTGTAGCCATGGGGATTTTTGGGCTCTAGTTGGGGAATGTCTTATGGGGGCGTGGTAATTAAGGATGCTTAGGAATGTTTTATTGAAGTAGTCAACTGCGTCATCTAGTTTGAGGTATTTTAGAGGTTGCCAGTTACAGTCTTTTAGGGATGAGCTGAATGAGAGAGGGTTGAAGTTAGTTTTTTTGCGCATTTGACTGTAGATGATAGGTTTTGCTTTATAAAGGTGTTTTCTTAGTAAGAAGGTTGGGGAGTGATCACTGAGGCTGTCAGATAAGCAGCCTGCTATATATGACTGGGGGCTCTTATTGACTAGTATCCAATCAAAGGTAGTGTGTTTGTTGGAGTTATTTATCCTAGTAGGTGACTGGACTAGTTGGGTGAAGCCATGAAGATTTACATGATGGGTTGGGTGGTTGCTAGAGCAGGATTGCCAGTCAGTGTTGAAGTCTCCTAGAATTAAAGTTTCTTGGGGTAGGTGGTGGGTAGTCCAGCTGAGGAGGTTTTCAAGTGGAGGGATGTTGTGGCCAGGTGGGAAGTAGCAACCTATATGTTTAGGGTTTTATTTTGGTTTATTTTAAGGTTGGTATATATTATTTCTTCCTTACATATTTGAGGAGCTGCTAACTTTAAGACCTGGATGTCTATATGCTGCTTAAATATTATAGCTCTACCACCTCCTTTTTTGTTTAGTTGGTCTACTCTTAGTATATTGTAACCAGTAGGGAGGATTTGCTCATTAGTAATGTGTGGTTTTAACCATGTTTCTGTAAGGATCACTACATCAGGGGAGTAGAAGTCTATGGTGGCATGGAATTCATGCACATTGTTGCATATACTTCTAATATTTAGGCTTATCAGAAGGAAGTTGGTTGGCTTTCTATTGGCTGTGATTTGGGAGATGTGGTTTGTAGTCTGATTATGAGGGGAGGGGTTGGAGATAGAGAGACCAGGATTAGGATGGATGTCTCCACTGAGTGCTAGGTTGGATATGGATGAGATTATTAGTTTTATCAATTTCTGTATATGCTTGCTTATAAGGGAAGTTTTTTGATTGTGTTCTCTGGGCAGTAGGTATGGTGGAAGGGTTATGTTAGGTTGTGGGGTTGTTTTTAGTTTAGGTATTGTGGTCTGTAGTCTATATAGAGGTTGTATTGGGAAGGTTGTTGACCTGATGAGAGAGTAGTAGAGTAGAGGTGGGATATGAGTGGTGATGTGTGTGGTGGTACAGTGGTAGTGGTTGAGTGTAGGAATGGTGGAGGTTTGGTAAGATGTGATGTATGCAAGGAGTGTGCATGCAGTGAGTATAGGTATGATGTGCTTGTACATATTAGCTGAGTAGGAGGGATAGTAGTGTGAAGTTGTAGGAGGAAGTATAGGTGTGGTGATATTATAGGTTGAAGGGTGGGAGAGGTTACTGTTTGTAATAAAGTTAGGACCACTGGGGGTGGGTGGGAATTGTGGGAAGGGAGGGGAGTGTAGCGGGCAACAGATGAAGGAAGACTATCAGTAGGTTTATAGGTTATAATGAAAAGGGCTGGCCCTGATTAGGTTGCAGTTGTTCTTGTGGGGAGGGGGAGGATCAGAATAGACCAGAAAAGTGGTGGATAGCAATAGTATGATGAAAAGGGCTGTCCCTGATTTCACAGATATGCAAGTCTACAGAAACAATAAGAAAAGGCAGTAGGTACTCTGACCTGCTTGTTTTGCATGTCTGTCTTATTTAAATAAAATAAGCCAATTTTACCAAGGAGTTATGTGGAAATTAGGAAGATAAGAATTTTTATGAGAAAATGTTTAGTAGAAGTAGAGAAACAGCAGAGCATACAAATAGTACAACATCTAAACACAGATTGCAGTTAGAAGTACAGAATGAGGGGGACAGCTAATGTTCTGAAACAATAAGAAAATCAGTAGGTACTTTGGACTTACTTGTTTTGCATACCATTCTTTTGAAATAAAATAAACACTTGTAACCAGGGGTATGTGGGATTTAGAAAGACCACAAGTTATAGGAGAAAGGGTTTAGTAATACTAGAAAAACAGCAGGGCTTTCAAATAGTTGAAACAGCTTGCAAAGGGGAGACTGCTGTTAGGAAGTACAGTATGGGGAGGGACAAACTAACGTCCGTGATGGAGTGCTTTACTTAAAACTAGAAATTAAACACGGGCTAGCAATTAATTTTGTCTGGAGGATAAAACGTACTTTTTGTATATTTTGAAAATAACACTCATTCCAAGGTTCCCTGGTTCTGTTAAAGAGCACTACAGACCAATAGATCGAACTTGGCTTGGTGGGGATCCAGGGAAAGTAGAATTAAAAGGAGAAGCTTAGGTATGAGCACTCCATCCAAAGAGACAAGCAGCTACACCAAGAGGATTTTAAAAATTATGCTCTGGATATGTTCTTTTCATCTTTAACAAGTGTTGGATGAAGTCAAATCATGTTTTGTAGAGAAGTATTACAGCAAAGGGGGACCCTTACCTTTTTTGGTCTTGAGTGATTTATACTTTTCCATGATGTCCTAGTTGCAAGCTTAAGCCTAGTGTAACTGATATCAGCCTTGTGCTTCATTTTTCATACTGGTAAAGGCTTGTCCTCTGTCATTTCTTATTGCCACTTAATAATGGTTGGCTCAAAATTGGAAGTCTTTATGATTTAAAAAAGTATTCTTGGCATTTGTCTGAGTATGTGCACTTGCAAATGTATTCCAGACTGAATTTAAGTGCATTTGTTCAGTAGCATAGCAGGAGTGGGGCAAAGGGTGCAGCTTGTCTGGGCGCATAGTGTTTAGGAGAGCTTGCCTGGGCACAGAGTGTTTAGGAGAGCAATTGAGACTCATTACCTTCACTATTTTTTTTACTTTTTTCTCTTTGCTTGAAGATCTGAGAGGGTGTGTGGGTATACTGTAGGAACTCAATTGGTACAAATACATTGGGTATTTTAACTCCTACCTTCCTTCTTACCTTTTTACACCTATACCATGCCTTCCTGAATGCATTTGTGGATTCCCTCTCCACCAGGTATTCTGGTAGACCATCCCATAGGTCTACAGACCATTCTGTGACAACGTACTTTTGGAGATCAAAAGAATAGTTAGTCCTTCAAATCTTCTACACTGTGCCTGTTTTCCCCATCTGTTCTTCCTGTACAGAATGACTCTGTCATGTCTTCCCAATGTGATTTTTATATATCAATATGATGCCCCTTCTGAGTCCAGGTAAGAAGAGCTTTAGTTCCTCTAGCCTGTGGTCATAGTTTTCTCCACTACCTCATAAATCACTCTGGTAGCTTTCTTCTGGATTCCTTACAGCAGTATGATGTAATTTTCCATATATGGCCTTCATAGCTGCATACAGTACTCAAGGTGTGCTATATCCATGACCCTGTTGAGTAGAAGCAAGCACCCATTTTACTCCTGGAATCTATCCCCTTTAGGATGCACCCCAAAATTCTGTGTTCCTCTGTAACTCCCTTCTCACTACTTTTTCTAGTCCAACTGTGACTAAAACTCCCAGATCATTTTCCTACTCTTTTGTCATCAGTTCTGCTACCCTCCAGATAATACTTCACAGCAGGGCTGTTATGACCTTAGTGCAATACTTTGTATGCATTTGCAGTGAACCCCAACTGCCACCTTTCTGTGTACTTATTCAGTCTTTCATATCCTTGCTGAACTTTCCCCAATCCTTCAGTCTTTGTGTCATCAGCAAAGAAATTGATTCTACTGTATATTCTCTGAGACAAAACACTGAAGAGAAATGGTCTCACAGGAAACTTCTGCGATACTCCACTAGTCACATACCTTATTGCTTTCTCATTTTGCTACAACTCTTTTATGTCCATTTGTGCAGCCTGCAGCTATCCAGTTCCTCCATCCACCCACTTCACACACAAAATAGTTTTGAAGGGGTCCCCAGTTCCTCAGTCCACCCACTTCACTCACAAAATAGTTTTGAAGGGGTCCTGTACCACAGTCAACCTAGAAAGTCTGTTCCTGTCCCTGTAACCTTATGTTTGTTGTGGAAAAGGACCCCTGCCCCCCCCCCCCCTTGAACCTCTTGCTTCAGATCCCCTTACATTTTTGTCAATCTTTTTTTTCTTCTGGCTGTTAAATTGAATAGTTAAACCTCTAAGCAGCAGGCCCTGATGTACATAGTTTTCTATAGGGATGGGGTTAGTCTTAGCATGACTTCCTCTTTCATGCCGAATGTGGTCTTTAATGTCCACCATGCCACCTTGTTCATCTGTATGCTAACCCTAAATCTGCCCCTGCCCATAGTCCCAACACTATACATTTCCCCATGAAAATTCCTTTCTGTAACAGTACCACTTCACAAGACACAAACATATACCTCGGATATAACCACATGCACATAACACTGAATCTTCTTGCACAAACAGTCCAACCCCTAATGCTGAAACTTTGTCTATATTCAAAGGTTTCGACATTAGTAAAAAAAAAGCTCTACTTACCTGCATGCAAACAAAACTCATAAAACTTATGAAAGTTAATGTTCTTTGCCTTTTCATGCCCAGCAGTCAGCATTACAGTCTTTCAATAAAACATGAGCACTAGTTGAGCTATTCAAGAAAAACAATTTTGATAAATTGACTGACATACATATATAACATACCTGTATATATGCAAATTGTGTGTCACACCAGAAAGATTGAGAAAAAAGACCCCCCCCCAACCCCCAAAAAAAGCAATAAATTATGCAAAAAGAGGAAAAAGAAAGCTATCACTAGAAGGTCTGACAAACTAACTAATGTTATACACTGAGATTTATCTCAGGAACTGAGGAATGGCATTACATTGTTGCTGAGCAATAAAAACATATTTAGGCCTCACCAGTGAAAGCTAAACAATTCACTTATGGTTCAGATTCCATTCAGTGATTATAAGAAATCTCCTGAAGAATGTGTGAAGTAGTTGTTTTTATTTCAGGGTGCAAGCAACACATGTTTTCACCCCCTTTTCAACCAAACTCTCTACCTAGTCATCCTTGGATTGTGGGATTGGAGGGAGCTAAGGTTTGTATTAGAAGACTCTGTGAAAGAAAAAGAAATATTTCAAAGTGCTGATACATTCACCTCTTCCATAGGGCCATAGGTACTTACTAGGCTATTGATCTGTGGTGATCATTAGAAGCTTAGCCTTATATTCTCACGGTAGTTTTTAGCCCTTATGTTTTGAGTATGAATAACCAAGAAGTGGGCAGAACAAGGGTATTTTGATATATTTACTTGTTGCCTGTGTGAGTGGTATGGGTGGTAAACCAGGAGTAAATTTGCAGTTTCTCATCCATTCTCCCAAATTACATTTGAATAAAATTAGAAAAGTGCTTTATATGGGTCTATATTACGATGTCAAAAGACGAGTTTACTGAACATGTCTTAATCGACATGCTAATATCAACCTTTTCAAATGCCGAAAGCCACTTCAGCAAATTTTTTCCCAGGGGGAAAAAAGCGCTCAGCCATACACAAACAAACCAATCTTTCAAACCCCCCTAACTAAATATACCAACTCAGAGATCGCACTACAGTGGGGAAAAAGGCAAACCCCCGATGACAGCCAAACGATTTTTTTGCCTTGGAAAACATTTGCTGAAGTGGCCATTTGGCATTTCAGAAGGACGATATTTACGTATTGATAGAGATGTTCGGTGAACTTGTCTTTCAACATCGTAATATAGACCCTTTTATGTGGAATTGAAAATGGTTCCACATAAGAGGTATTCACTGTGATGCATGCCTCACTCTCTAACAAATTCTATATGTGTTGTAAAAGAGACTAAGATCTCTTAAGCTGGTGTTCACATTCCCATTGGAAATGTGTTATAGGTCTGACAAGATAGGGTCTATTAAGGCTGTATACTTGAGGCAGAGTTTACCTGTTAGTAACCTGTATGATACCAAGAAGTGGGGCAAGGCTTTGAGACTGTCTGCATAGTTTGTGTGATTTTAAGCTTTTGATTTTATAGTGAGAAAACGTTCCAGTTGGGCCAGTTGTGACTAGTGTTTGGACAGGTACTTACTGAATAGGGCATTATGTTCAGTGATTTGTCTGATGAGAAAACAAAAACAGTGGAATAATTACATTCTTAGCCTGGATGCCATACCTTTACATATAATTTAAGCAGTGACAGAGGAGTTCCTTACAACAGTGGACACATGGTGGTCGAAGGACAATTTGTTGTTGACATAGGTTCCTAGATCCCTGACTGTAGGATCAACTTTCAGAGGTGTGCTGTCAGTGTGATGGTTACAAGGGAATTCATACTTGCCAAAGGTTAAGATTATGTAGTTCTTGGCATTTAGCTTCATTCCATGCTTTTGACACCAGCTGTTTGTTTGGGAAAGGCCCTATTGGAGGATTTTGGTGTCCTCTGAGGGTTAGTGATAGCACCAAGTTTACACTCGTCTGCAGACTTGGTCAGCCATAAACCCTTAACATCTGCTTAGTTGCCAAAGATGAGTGGCCCAAGGACTGAACCCTGAAGAGACTGTACATGTCTTTAGGGTGACCTACTCTACCTCCTCTAAATTTCCTGGGATCTATTTGTGAGCCAGTTTGCTACCCAATGAGTTGCACAGAAATTTGTATTTAGCTGAGAGAGTTTAGCTACAATACGTAAGTGTGGAATGATGTCAGATGCCTTTACAAGGTTTAGATATGTGGTTTGTACTGCTTTATCCTCATCTATTGCTTTATTAATCTTCTCAATGAAAATGACCGGGTTAAGTAGACAGTATTTGGCCTTGATGAATCTAAACTGGGTTGGGTCAATAACTTCTGTTACCTATATTCTTATTTATTATTTCCACAGACGTACATATGACTCTGGTCAGATTTATGAGTCTGTAATTGCCTGTGTCTGTTGCTACCCTACCGTTGTGCAAGGGGATGACTATAGATGTCCTTCAATCACATGTTATGAAGACTGTTTAAGGGCTTACTTTGAGTAACCTCATTGTGGGAGGGGAGGTCTGACAAGTCAAGTTTCAGGCTGTCCAGCAGACATCCCAGTATATTATTTGGTCCAGTAGAAGTAGTATTCTTGGTCTTGCATAGTGCTCTGAGTTCTTGTTCTTGGGGGGCCTGGGGGTACATGCAAGTATGTGATCAGGTAATATACAAGGGGAGAGTGGAGTGGAAGTTTGAACTAAATTTGTCCACTAATAGATTGGCTATGTCCTCTGGGTCTGAGAATGTGATATTTTTTCCTGTTAGCTCGACACATTATTGGCATGGTTTTTGAGATTGCTAACATAGTTAAAGAAGGTTTGTGGTTATCCTTCACCCAGGTGTCTGTTTTTACGTCATATTTGGCTTTGGTTGATTTGATCAGGGGCGAGAGTCCTTCATTAGGTTTATCAAAAGTGTTATGGCATCTTGAAAGTTACATTTATTTTTGCATGCAATGATATTTTTTTCTTTGATTATAGAGCCCGTTTGTATTAAGGTTCCAACAAGGGTTTATTTTTAAATCTGGAGTTGTATTTACTTCTGACGGGACAGATGCACATATGCAGGTATTTACATGTGCATATAATTTGGCAGTAAATGATACTACATAAGCAGTGAGGTCATTAAGATGGTAGGGAATTTTGAATTTAGCCAGGTCATCAGTCAGTTTTAGAAGATTAGCCTTGGCTTAATCTCAGAATGTCAAGGCATTGGAAGATGTTTCCAGCTTTAGTCTTAAGGTGAATGTGACTGATTTGTGGTCTGTATAGTCTTCCATTTAATGGAGGGGTTGTTAAAGTGTCCTTGGAGAATGGTGTTTGACAAAATGCATAGGGACTCCACACTGCTTAAGAGGAGGTATGGACTGCGTGGGACATGGGGGGAGGGGCCTATAATTAGCTATGATATGATATGATATGATAAGGGATTTTTTTTTTAAATAATAAGTTGGACATGGAGGGGTTCCAGGTCACTATCTTGTCTAGCAAGCCTAGATGTGATTTTATTTAAGAATACGGGGATACCGCCATCTTTACTACCTTCATCTGTTGCGTTGGGCCTACACATGTAGGCATTGAAACCCTGCACTGATGTTGACTTGACAGAGGTCTGTGTGACAGTTCATACACTGATATTTCCAAGATTAAGGATTGCTTGTAAGGAGTGACATTTTTTGTTAAGGCTGTTAGCATTAGGCAGGAATGCCTTTATGTTGTCTGAATTCTGTTTATGTTCAGAGCTTTAAAAGGTATTATGGACATACTTCTCAACCTCTTAGAGCAAGAAATCAGGAAAAAGCCTTAAGTAATGGGGGACAAAGGCCCAAAAATAGGGAAAAGTTTTAAATATTGCTCTTACAAACTTAGAAAGTAGACAGAATAACAGGTTCTGCATTAGCATGAATGTTCTGAAGGGTATGAAGTCTGAAACTCAAATGTTTGTCATTATTTTTGAACTTAAATCTTCAATGATTTGCTAGAAAACTACAATTTTATGAATAAATGGACCAAAAATATTAGGCAAAAATTTGGACAGTCTGTGAAAATCTGTACAGTTCAGAGGTATTATGTGGTGGAGAAGGATTTAGCCAATATACACCTTTGGGAGATAGTTGCAGGAGCAAAATAGAAACACTGATTCTACAGATGGTGAAGATATAACGTCCCTTTCTTGTAATTCATCAGTGGATGTCATCTTCTCAGAGATGCTTAACCTGATGAAGGTAAGCAAGAACATTTACTTAAGCAATGGCATATAAAAAATTAGGGTTGAATAATTCCAGCTCTGGATCAGTCCTTTTTTTCTTCTCCAAGTTAAGGATATTGTGGTTAAACCTATAGAAAAATCAAGACACACAACCCCCTAGATCAGAAAGAGCAGAAATGTGTCCTTTCCTACTTCCAATATCCTCCATCCCTGTCTCTCTTTCCTTCTAATTCATCCTCCTTAAACAAGCTACCTCAATACTTCTTACCTTTACCAATTGTAATTCCATTAACATTAGTTTCAGCTGACAAAGGAGAAAATTGACTTGTGTGCTTACATGCAGTAAGTACACTATATTGTACATGTGCATGTATATATTGCAATGTGTTAACAAACCTAAAACACTTGTTATGTTGCTATCTACCTACATTATTATTGTATTCGGTCTATATTAGGTCGCCGAAATGTTTTTCTGGCGAACACCTATTCATCGACTCCTAATCAGTGATTCATTGAATTTACTAAGGGCAACAAAATAGTTGCCCAAAGCACAATGGACAACTGCAGAATATGCCCTTTTCTCCACTATAGTGTGATTGTGATCTCGGAGTTGGTATATATAGTTGGAGGGGGTGGGTTCAAGTCAAATACAAGTCGGTCCATAGTTCTTCGAGCAACTGTTTTGTTGCCCTTAGTAAATTCAGCGAATCACTGACTAGGGGTCGGTGAATAGGTGTTTGCCAGAATAACATTTCAGCAAACTAATATAGACCCGTTATATTTATATTTTTTCCTACTGTCTGTAAAAATCAGTCTGTTTCTTGTAGTGGTGGCTTTATCTGAAATCTGTCCTTCCAAGACCAGGATATTACACAGTTAAACTAGAAGTACATTCTTTATTTTTTTAACGTTTTTATTTTCTACAAAAAAGAAAATTTGGACCTTGCACATGGACTTTGTCTGAAATTAGTCCATTTTAGGATCTGTACATTACCCAGGTTAACAAATAAAAAATATGTAACTAATTAGATTATATAGAGTCCCAGGTGACATTCAGAAACAACAGTTAATTTTATTAAAAACACTTGTGCTATTTGTAGTTTTAGTTTTTGAGCAGTTACCTAATTTTCATTATCCCATTTCAAGCTGCTGCAGAAGGGAGGATTTCTGTTTACCTTGAGGGACATTGAGCCCAGTGTTGATTATAATGATAACTGTGATGTAGGACTAATCCCACGGAGAAAATTATAAAGATAGTGTGAACTTAGAAGCAGTGATATTTACAAAATTGTCTTGTATCCATCCAGGGGTATACAAGATTCACAAGGTTAATTCTAAGTTGGATCCAGCCAAAACATAATTTTTTCCCCTGGGTATTGCCATCAGAGAATTTTAGGTCTGAGGCAGGTTAAGATGTGATGATCTATATTCATGTACTGCAAAAGGTCAATGCATTAAATTATCTGGTATACATTTGGTTGTAGCAGGAGCCGGTTTTTAATCAGCTGCTGAGCGTTGATGATCAATACTCAAAGCATTGACACAAAATTCACATTTTCTAAGCTGAATAAAGCTGGAAGTTAATTAACTTCAACTTCGAACTTTATTTAGGTACTGTATAACATACAACAGGTATAACTGCAAGTAGGAGTACAGAATATAGGCAAGAGGGGGCTGGAATTTATTAGAGAAACCTGACAAAGGAAACAAGAAATTGGGAGTCAAGCAGGAAAGGTGATAGAGTGGGATGGGTCCAAGAAGACATTTGGATTGCAGGCTAGAGACTGCCTTCCCTGCCAGGACTTGATCTCAGAGTACAGACAAAGAGAAAGAGATTGGGGATTTTAAGTGAAATACCTGCTCTGGTAGAGTTTTTAGTTGAATCTAGAACAAAAGCAGTGGTTAAAAAGTATTAAATTAGTAGGGTATGTAAAATATTTCAATAAAACTATAAAAATCAATCAGAAGTGGTTAGAAAAGATTGAGAAGAGAGACTGGAAAAGCAGTTTACAAGAAAACAATGTGAAGACATATGTATGGCTCCAAGTATGCAACCAAGTCCAGAAGGTTTAGGATATTTGCTTGGAAATGTTTGCATAGGTAATGTTCTACCCCAAGCAGACGTCACATAGTTTTTCCTCAGGTAGATAGCAAATGTTGATGATGTAATGGATAAGAAAGAGGTAAGTGGGAACATATGTTTTGGGAGGGTACTGAGTTAGCAGATTTAAAAAATTCCATACAGATAACTCTATCATGAATACTGGGTGAGCACATTTCTGTAAGTAAGTACATTATTCTTTTGAGCTGGGACACAGGGTCTGAATTGCCTAGACATGGTAAGGCCTTAAGTTTAATTATGTTAGCTGGCCAACAAAGCAATTACTAGAAAATTGAAATCAAAGTGTACACTAATTGTATTTGAGGTACTGAATATATGAGAGAGATAAAATAACTGGAAGAGGGATCTTTAGAAAAGGGAAGGAACAAGTTACATAGACGTAAATGGAAATTGTGGGAACAATACATGCATAATAATGTTAAGGAGGAGGAAGAGTAAAGTTTATGTGAAGACAGGAATTCAGCAATTGTTTAGAATGTTGCACTGATAGTAGTAAAGAAACTAGATATGATGTATGTTGTATTTCAATGGAAAATGTTAAAATGTTTTTTTTTCTATTAATGTATGTTTGCCAGTGCCTTAAGTGATAATTTAGTAATAGTGTTTAAACATATATCAGCTTGAAGGGACTTCTCATATGGCTGCACATGATCAACAGCTTATTTTCAGCTTTCCCAATGTGAAAAAAGAAAGTGATAGATAAGGGCCAGTAACTCTGACAAATCCAGTAAATTCTGTTGCTGGCTAATAAGTACACTACCTGGATGCCAGAAGAAAATAAAGAGAGCACGAAGGAAAATCAACTCAAAACTGTTAAGAGAAAACTGTGACTGGAAAGAATCCTACAGCCGTTTAGCAAAAAGCAGTTCAAGCTCCAGCTTTGGTGCAACACATGACTTCCAATAATCCAGAGAAAAATAAATCAAATATGCTTAGAGCTGATTAAAATAAACAAAATATTGGAGTATATAAACCAAATAACAAAAGACTTCTTCTTCTCCCGGCGTTTCCCCAGTTAGGGGTCGCCACAGCGGATCACCTGTCCGCTCATGATGGAAAAAGCTTCAAACAGCTATTCAGATGAACTGATAAAACTGCAAAAATCAGAGGCAGAAATGAAGAAAATGCTGGCTGAGTATAAGACTGCTCAAGAACAGCTTTTTCAAAAAATGGCAGAGTTAGAGGACAGAGCATACAAGGAAAACCTGAGATTTTCTGCTGTACCAGAAAAATTGTATGACCAAAAAATAAACGAACGACCAACTAACACGACTAAAAACATTACATTTATTATAAGAGAGAAGCGCTTTCGCTTTTGTAGTGCTGCTTCAGATCTAAAAACAAAATAACTACATATCCTATTTAAAAACAAGACAACCAATAAAATGTTCAATAAAAAGTCTCAACCAATAGCAAACCTGATTTAAGATAAATGAAAAGCTGTCTGTGCCTTCAAGGCTCGTTTTAAATGTACCGAGCCATTTCAGCCGGGAAACTTATCAGATTGCAAGGTTGCTATCCACTTCATCTCCACAGTCTCCTTATTATTCACAATGTCACCATCTTTTAGATTATTCTTTATCAAATGTAAAGCCATAAAATTAAATGTTTGGCACAGATTCACTGCAACATGTTTCATGAGAGCATTCTGCATGTTCCCATTCCGTATGTGACTAAGATGTTTCAAAATACATTGTTTAAACATGCAATTAGTTTTTCCAACATAATAGTGACTACATGCTTGACAATTCACAATGTAGACCAGATTAGAGCTTTCAGCAGGGAGTATTACTTTTAGGTGGGGACTAAAATTTGATTTGCAACAGTGAGGATGTATATGGGGAACCTGGAAGGGAAGATGTAACAAAAGAGGGTAAATTTCTGAAGAAATTTGTGAAAATATTTGATATGGAAGACATGAATTCAGTGGTAGGAACTCTAACAGAATTTATATATTATTCCCCAAGGTGCAATAACTGGGTTAGACTAGGCAGACATGTTTCACAGGAGCATGTGTATTTAACTGAAAGCTTTGAGATGCATCCAATAACTATTTCAGATCATGCATCAATAACAGGTAAGGTAAAAATGCAGGGCAATGAAGTAAAAATGAGACACTGGTGCTTCCCCACCTACCAGTTAAAAAGAGAGGAATTTAATGAAGGGATGCTCGAAATTATTTGAGAGTTATTGGGAAAACGGAAATTTCTTCAGAAGTTATAGCTAGTAATTGGGATAAAATGAAAGTAGAGTTTATAAATATGGTAAAAATAAAAGAAAAAGAGATATGGTTAAGAAGTAATGGGACTTGTTTAGAGGCGCTGACAAAGGATAAAGTATTGCACAATAAAGTAAATCTCACAGAACAAGAAGAGGCATAACTACAGTGTGCTAAAGAAAAAATAAGGGAGTATCTGGATAATATGCATGAGTTAAGCAACTGTTTGTTTTTTTTCGTAGCAACTCAAGAGCACAAAAAACTTTAGCACAGCAACTTAGATAACAGAAAGTAGAAAAGTTTGTTGCCAAATTTAGGGAGCCTATAACAAGAAAAATAACCAGAGGTCCTATAGAGGTATTAGAGATTGGAAACTTTATATAGAAATTTGTATAATTCAGAGAAATATGGAAATCAAGAAAGAGCACAAATGGAAATATTTATGAAAGGTATGAGACTCAACAATTAACAGTTAAGATAGGAGGAGATAAGACAAAAATTGAGACATACATTCAATCTGCAGAAAATTCTCCAGGAATAGATGGTATTCTTGTGGACGTCTGGAAGCTAGGAGGGAAGAAAGTGATAAAGATGTGGACAGTTTTAACAGTATTTTAAAAGGAGGGAAAGCACCTACATCCTGGAAGAAAGCTGTGGTGGCTGTAATACTTAAAGATGATAAAGATCCATCTCACCCAGCTTCATGTAGGCCCATTTCAATTTTTAAAGCATGATTATAAATTGTTTGTCTGTAAAAGCTAAAAGAATGGCAAAGGTTTTGCCAAAATTGATAGGTATGGATCAATGTGGTTTTGTGGAAGGGAGGACAATATTTGACAAAATCAATAGAACAGTTATGATCCAGTGGAAAGCAGAGGGTAAAAAATACCACTGTTATTGCTGGGTCTTGATTAAGAGAACATATTCAAGGAATTTTATGAGTAGGGCAAAGGAAGCATGTGCATTCCCTGATACAACAATAAAGTTAATTAGGGTGCTATGTGAGGTATTGGAGGCAAAAATTAAAGTGAGGAGTTCCTTTCTGACAAGTTTTGCCTGAACAGAGGAACCAGGCATGATTGTCCTCTTTCCCGTTTATTTGCTTTATATTTAGAGACATTGGCAAAGAAAATTAGAGACTCAGAAATTCAAGGATATAATTGGAATAGTAGTCAAGAATAGTTGGCTTTATTTCCAGATGGTATTATTTTGTACTTCATAAAACCAGAAAAAGAGATCTCAGTGTTGTGGAACATTTTCCGACAGTTTCAAGTCTTTTCAGGATATAAAAGTAATGAAGATTAAAACAAAGCATGTAGCAGTAAACTACGTAGCCCCCACCATGAATTGCTCCAGCAGTACCCATATTTATGAGGACACAGTAAAATGAGTTATGCAGGAGTATGAGTTAAAAAGAATTCTGTTCTGCCAGCTAATGATATCTGGGAAGAGACTAAACAAAAGATCATACAAAAAGTATGAAAATTGAATCTCTTATTTATAGATAAATAGCAAGATACAAGCAGTGAAAATGCTTTTAGACTGTTAATTTTATATACAGGTCAGGCATATTTTTTATCAACCAGAGGAGAAGTTGTGGACAACAATTAATAAAGAGTTGAAGAAACTTATCTGGGAGAGGAAGAGGGCAAGAGTCAAGTGGGATAAGTTGATCCTTCCAACAGAACAAGGTGGTTTAGGATTACCTGATTTGAAGAGGTATTTTAGAGCTACATAGTTAAGGCTCATATACATAACACAAGCAGAAAGGTATAATTCAGAGTAGAAATGGATGGTAATGAAATGGGGAGAAATTCAAGAAATAGACAGAGAGTGGGATTTTGCATGGAGATCCTTAAGGCGTAGTCATAAAATAGCAGAAATTATTCTAAGAAGTAAGCCAACATGAGAATGGAGAAAGGAGATTTTGACAGTAGAGATGACTGCAATTAGAGCAAACAAGAAAGGGCTGGAATGTATTGGAGAAAACTGGCAAAGGAATAAAGGTATTGGGAGCAAATAACTAGAGAAGGAAAAGTAATAGAATAAGAAGATGCCAAGCAGACATTTGGGCTGCAGGCTTGAGATTGCCTTTGCTATCAGGGATTGATATTAGGGTGTAGGCAACGAGAGATGCATAGGGGAATCCTAAGTGAAAGACCTACTCTGGTTGAGTCCTTAGTTGAGTCTAGAACAGAGGCTGCTGTTAAAATAAGGATAATTGGTAGGGCATATAAAATATTGCACCATAACTATAGGAAGCAATCAGAGGACGTTCGAAAAGATTGGAAAGAGATGTTTGATAAGCATGATATTCAATAAGCAATTCACAAGGAAACAATGGGAGGACATATGCATGGCTCACAAGTATGTAACAAAGTCTAGATTTAGGCTTTTTGCTTGAACTGTTGGCATAGGTTTTTTTTTATATCCAGAGCAGGCTTCAAAGAATTTTCACTCAGGCAGATGGCAAATGTTGGAGATGTTTTGCAGAAGAAAGAGGTAAGTGAGAACATATGTTTTAGGAGTGTAATGGGAGTGTAATAAGTTGGCAGACCTAAAAAAAAGTCCATTCAGAGTACTCTGTCAGAAATATTGGGCAATCAAATATGTGTAACTAAGGAAATAATTTTTTGAGCTGGGATACAAGATCTGAATTGCCTAGACATAGTAAGGCCTTGTTAAGTTTAATTTTGGTGGCTGCCAAAAAGTAATTAATTGAAAGTGGAAATCAAAGTCTAAATCAACTTTATTTGAAGTATTGAATATTGTAACAGAGGTAAAAAAAAAAACGAAGTGGTATCTTTAGAAAAGTGTAGGAGCAAATTGCATAAAAAATAGAAATTGTGGGAGCAATACTTGCAGAATAATGTTTTGGAGGAGTGAGATTTAAGAGAAGGCAGGACTTGAGCAGTTTATGTAATGTTGGATTGGTGACAGTTATACATACAGTGTGATATGTTTGTAACAAGGAACATTTTACTATGGGTTGTTTTCTTTTATATAAATATATGTTTGCCTATGGCTTAAATGATAATTCAATAAAGGTGTTAAATACCCGAGTGAAAAATATAAGCAAAAAAAAAAAATCATTAAAAACCAAAATGTATCACTCAAAAAGTGATAGGGAACTCATTGGTTGGGATGAATATGTAACTAAAACTCTACTGGTGGTATTAACATCTGCAAGAAAGTTGCAAATACTTGTGTACATCAGAATTATATAGAATTGTCAGCAAACTATTTTCCTTTGAACAAATACTACTTTTATGTCTAAAATAGGTTCAGAGAAACCCTTGATCCAGGAATGTGTATACTTTTCTAAAAGAGGAGAACATGTGGAAAAATGTATTGTATACCTTTGATGTTCACAGACATCTTTGACATAAAGCAAGAACTGGTGCAATCAGAAAGACAGACCAACTTTCTCCTTTGGGAAGAGATTCCTGTTGCTAAATTAAACACTGTCAAAATGGTTAGGTAATTGCATTATGTTTTGCTGAAGTTAATATGGCAAGTTCCTACAAGGGGAAGTGTCATTCCTCCAAAGTAGCTGCTGCTTCCCAAGCATATTTTATGAATGTAAACAAAATGCAATATAAATGCAAAAACTTCCTTTAGAAGACTAAAACTTTTAGTACATAACACTTAGCACTTCTATTCAGCATTAACTTCAGGCTGATGACACAACATTTTAATTGCATTATAAAATTAATTGAACTAGTCATATGCTAAAAACACACTAGATGGGGCAGAAGAGAAATGTAAATATTACGTGTGTGTGTGTGTGTGTGTGTGTGTGTGTGTGTGTGTGTGTGTGTGTGTGTGTGTGTGTGTGTGTGTGTGTGTGTGTGTGTTTATATGTATGTAGTGCTTAGGACTTGTGGCCAGCTCCTGATAACGTATGGGAAGGGTACCCAAACTATCCATACAGTTTTTTTGGTAGAATGGTGAGAAAGGAACCTAATGCTCTTTTTAAACATACTAGGACCTGTTCAGATGCTAGTTTTGGTTTTATGGTCTTAGAACAAATGATATTGGGGGGGTCCTTGGGAAGATAAAATAGAATACAGGGAGCTATGGTGGCAGATAACCATAGAAGCAAGTGACCCCCCCCCCCAGGTTTAAACAACTATATCTCTATTAAACCTTTGTTAAAGCTAAGATCTAGTAAGCTGTAAAGGGATATGAAATATAACCTAAACATAGCCACTAGAGGGCACAGGTCTGCACAAAATGAATATCCTGTATTTTATTTATACTTTTATATTAGAAACTACTTTTTTAAATAGTGACTTTTTTGAAGATTTTATAATAATATTATTTAATGGGTTTTAATTTGAGAAGAATAAAGAACTATAATGTTGATTTGATACATTTTAGCAAGCTTTTTTGAAGTATGGGTATAATTATGGTCTTAAGTACTTTTATAACTTATTGGTAGATTACTTAATTGTATAATAAATTGATTAATTGGTTGTATTTAAATATTGGTCCTCCTGAAACAGGCTGGTCATCTGATGAAGTCCATGTATGAGATGAAAACGCATGGTGGAATATCTAAGGCGTTTATGTATTTTCAAGTGTTCGTTTTTCGTTCTGTTTCGTACTGTTTGTGGATTTGGTGGTTGAATAAAGCTCTATAGTGGATTGTACATCATCTCCATTTCTGCACCTTGCTTTTGGAGTTTTTGGTCATTTTGGGCAGTTTACACCACTTTATTTTTGGTTATTGGTACTTTGAGTGGCGAGGAGATGGAGACGCAACCACTTCCTGATCCCAGAGGGCAGGATGAACTGGGCCAATTGCGGAAATTGATTAACCAGCTTACTGAATTGATAGATTTACTTACCCCACTCAGCCAATCCCTGGTGGGGATTTACGGAAACCTAGCTCAGTGTCATAAGCCAGGAACCGAAGGGTTATTTATACAGGATGAAAATCCAAGGGAGCTTATTGGCGTAGTACAAGGCGTCAGTGACCCTGGAGAGGAAAATGGTGAAACCTTTAATCCAGCTACTACTACGAACATCTTTAAAGTGGGAGAAAATGGAGTTAGTTCCAGTAAGAGCAGAAATACTGGGCAGAGATCAAAGGCACCAGATGCTAGAGCTATGGCGACAGGTGCTGTCAAAACTAAAGTTTTTAAAGATATGAAGGACTGGTTACTGACTAAATATTCATTTAAACTTGATCACTCTAACAACAAACAGTATGTTTCTGGCGACTCATATAGAAGTAAATGTGATAAACTTTACAAATTAATGTATAAATATCGAACATTAGAGATTGAAAACGAATATTTAAAAGAATGTCTCTCTAGGGAAATTGTACCTAAAGGCCTACGGGTATATAAATTTCCCAATAATGTTTTGGTTGGTTCTACTTTTTACACTGAACTCATTGAAGTGTTTAATAAATGTGGTTTAGATGTATTAAGATTAATCATTAGGGAAAATGTTAGGAATCAGGATTTAATCCAAAAGGATATAGATGAGTTAGACCAGCAGGTAAAGGAGGATTTAATGTTTACTATTAAGGAGGAAAAAGAAAAATATTATTCCATTACAAACGATATAGACAACAAATGTGATGATTTAGTTTACAGAAAAATGAAAAAGTTGGAGAGGGATATTAAGCAATATAATGGCAGCAATAGTTACCCCATACCTCCACAGAAGTATTCTAAACAAGCTTTTGATAGACACAATCTTAATGAACCTATGGTGGAAAACAAAAGGAATGAAGAACATTTTTATGATGATGAACAGGAATATGATCAAGATTACCCCCCTCTAAGGAGATCTGAAAGACTGATGAATAAACAAGGCTTACAAGAGACAAATTTTCAGGGAAGGGGGAGATTCTAAGGAATACTCACCTAACCCACCCCACCATATCCCCTACTGATATTCTTGTGGAAGGGGTCAGGAATACGTACAATAATTATTCTATATACAATTTTAGCAATTTAAATATAGTAAAGGAACATTTTGGATTTTTTTCTAAGGGGTTGAAGTTCATTCCCTATAAAAAGGGTGATATGCCTAGAAGCCTACTAGATATTAAGATGTTCCTGAGAAAAGTTAATTTAAATATCATGTTCCCAGTTAAAAAAGTAAACAATAATACTGAATTAAAATGGAAAAGTACTTATAATCCCCCCTTACACCCCCAGTTAAGAAATTTAGAAAGGGTGTTAGAAAAGGAAATAAGAAAAGAACAGACTAAGGTGGGGTATAAAGGAAACTTATGTAGAAAAGAGAGAGAAATAATGTATGAAATTAAGGACAATAAAAATATTAGGGTAATGAAACCAGATAAAGGAGGAGGAATGGTGCTTATGGACAACATATTATATGAAAGCAAGATGAACACATTATTATGGGATGAAACAAAATATTGTAATGTGTCTTTAAATGAGATTAATATAGCGTATAATAAAATAGATGCGAGTATAAATGATATGTTGTATGAGAAATTGATTGATTATAATACTTTTATGTATTTGAAAGTAGATAAACCCAAAACTCCCACTATATTTGGTATACCTAAGATACATAAATGTGAAAGTGACCCCCCACTTAGACCTATTGTATCTGCAGGGGGATCTGAAACCTATGCTTTGGCTAAATATGTAGATAAAAAAATAAAAAAATTATGGCTACATAGGAATACTATATTAAGGGATTCCTGAGACCTTTTAAAATAAATTTCTAACAAGTTATATCATGATGATCTTCTTTTTGTAACCATAGACATCATTGATTTGTTTTCTTCCATTCCCCACAAGGAGGGGATGGAAATGTTGGAGGAGATTGTGTATGAGGACAAAATATTAACACAGGATGAGAAACTAGTAAACATATGGTTGATGGATTTGATTTTAAAGAATAATTTTATTTATTTTAACGGTGAATTTTATCAACAAATTCAGGGGGTAGCAATGGGAGCTGCCTGTGCTCCTACATATGCGAACTTGGTCCTTGCTAAATGGGAGGAGAAATATATTTTTAATACTGAATTTGAAAAATGTTGGTCTTTATATCGTAGGTTTTTGGATGACATAGTAATTTTTTGGACAGCTGGAAAAGATAAATTAGAGGAATTTATAATGTATATAAGTAATACAACTAATTTTTTGAGGTTTACATATAAAATTTCTGACATTAGCCTGCAATATTTGAACATTGAGGTATATAAAGTAGGTACAAATTTTGAAACTAAAATATATAGAAAACCAACTTTCTGCAATTCCTTCTTGCATTTTGAAAGTGCACACCCTTTACATTGTAAGAAAAACATTGTGAAGGGACAATTTGTAAGGGGTTGCCGTATGACAAGTTCGGAAAGTGATTTTCTTAAGGAGTGTGAGTTACTACAGAAAATGTTTTCAGAGAGGGGCTTCCCTCTGAATTTCATTACCCAAATAAAGGAAGAAGTGGAAAAATGGAGAATTGACAAATTTAAACCCATACTAGGATGTAAAGAATACAGTAATATTTTTATCAAAGAAAAGGCTAGAGAGGATTTTAATCAGGCCTTAATACTAGAATACAATGTTTTAAATAGTAATGTTAAAAAGATTTTTTTAAGGGAATGTGAGAAATTTGTTTCCCTCTCGGACATAGAAGATTTGTCCAATATACCACAAAAGGTGATCTATAAGAATTCCCATTGTATCAGAACTATTTTAGAGAACAAACAAGTAGGTAGTAATAACAGGGGTAAGAAGGGAACATATAAATGTGGCCATTGTACCCAATGTATATATATTTTAAATTTAGAAAATTACTACCTGGAAAGTAGAAAAAAGTGGATAAATAGCTCTGAATATTACAATTGTGAGACTAAGGGAATTATATATTTAGCTATTTGCAGGACATGTGGGTCCTTCTATGTGGGAAAGACAGAAAGGAAATTAAAAAGAAGGATCTATGAACATAGTTATGAAATTTCAGTGGGAAAGGAAACTAATGCTCTTTTTAAACCTACTAGGACCTGTTCAGATGCTAGTTTTGGTTTTATGGTCTTAGAACAAATTAAAAATGATATTGGGGGGGTCCTTGGGAAGATAAAATAGAATACAGGGAGCTATGGTGGCAGATAACCATAGAAGCAAGTGACCCCCCAGGTTTAAACTAGTATATCTCTATTAAACCTTTGTTAAAACTAAGATCTGCTAAGCTCTAAAGGGATATGAAATATAACCTAAACATAGCCACTAGTGGGCACAGGTCTGCACAAAATGAATATCCTGTATTTTATTTATACTTTTATATTAGAAACTACTTTTTTTAAAAAATGACTTTTTTAAATGATGACTTTTTTGAAGATTTTATAATAATATTATTTAATGGGTTTTAATTTGAGAAGAATAAAGAACTATAATGTTGATTTGATAAATTTTAGCAAGCTTTTTTGAAGTATGGGTATAATTATGATCTTAAGTACTTTTATAACATATTGGTAGATTACTTAATTGTATAATAAACTGATTAATTGGTTGTATTTAAATATTGGTCCTCCTGAAACAGGCTGGTCATCTGATGAAGTCTATGTATGAGACAAAAATGCATGGTGGAATATCTAAGGCATTTATGTATTTTCAAGTGTTCGTTTTTCGTTCTGTTTCATACGGTTTGTGGATTTGGTGGTTGAATAAAGCTCTATAGTGGATTGTACATCATCTTCGTTTCTGCACCTTGCTTTTGGAGTTTTTGGTCATTTTGGGCCGTTTACACCACTTTATTTTTGTTTTTTTGGTAGAATACAGGAGTAGATTCCTAAGCCTTTCTCTTGGCTCACACAAACAATCCATGTTCAGCAGACACTTTGCCACTTTGCCACTTTGTGTCCGCGTTAATGAGCAGACTTTACATATAAATAAATATGTATGTAAAATATATAGTCATTTAAAAATGTAAAATGTGTGGAAGCATCTTAAAACACTTATAAATGCATTGTTTGTGAACTAAAAATGAAGCAATTTAATTATTTAATGGCTGTGCATTTAAAAAATACATTTAAAATGTAGCATATTGCTAAGTCCAGGTTTCTGACAGCATTTCACAGTAACTACCAGTGCTATTTTCTTATGTAACTCCTGTTCAGGTTAATAAATCCTGATCAGATCCCCTACAGATCAGTAGATTCTTTCATTCAGTATGTAAAATAAAGTGCTCTGAAATGTGAACATACCTTATTTACTGCTGAGTTATCTTTATTACCTTTTGCGATAAGCCCTCTTTACCCTAAGGCAGTAACTAAGGAGTCTCAGTCCTCACCACTGTCTCTGGTAAAAGAGTGTCACTAAAAGCAGGGACAGAAATATACATTTTCCTCTAAGAGTACACTGGGAATAGGTTCCAAACTTGGAAGTGGACTATATTCTTCACTCCAGGTCCACAAATGAATTTCCACACTAACTACTGCAGAGCACCTTGTCCCAGTTCTAGGTATCTGACACACTTACTCTTAAATATCCAACATTCACATGTACACACACTCTTGGGAAAGACTCATTACAAAGTAACAGCAGCCACCAGTCAGATACCACAATACCCTTTAAAAGGGGTGTTCAGTTGTATGGGGTAAAATAGATATTGATACAAATAGCATGTATCCCAACCAGTAAGGCTTTTCAGAGTGGCCCTGGTGTTATCACAATAAGCATAAGCATTCTCAAGTTATTAAGAAAATTAATTAAATAACCAGCCACAATAAAAGGTAGTAAAAGATTTAATAATAAATAAAATGAGTTAAAACTTGTAAATACTAAATAACAATTCCAGTAAACCACAGAGTTTCACACACAGGAAATATGAAAATAACACGGTAGGATAGATTTCACATTGATTTTAGAAAAAACTCAAACTAAATAGCTGTAGTTCCCTGATGATCTGAAGATTAATTGTCCCTGTCTAATCTAACTAACTCAGCAAAGCAAGATTACATGCTTAGTTCCACATAGCAAGATGAGAAATTATGCACACACTTCAGGCTTTTGTCTGTACTCAGCGACTGGAACAATTCCTACTCTGGAAAACAACTGCAACACAACGGATCTGGAAAACAACAACTACTGAACTTAACTGACTCAAAACCTTCTTTTATAGCAGATTTGTTTTAAAGAAACACAAAGCTGCTATGGGAATTCTACTCTCTCACATCAGACTTTAAAACGTAAACAAACAGCTGCTGTGAATATTCTGTTCTCTCATCTCTGGCACACAATGACAGCACATCTAGATCAGCTGAGTCTGGCAACATACATTCAGAATTCTCTTTACAAAAACATGTACATTTGGTCACCAGAAGAACACTGTTTGACATTCAAACATCTTGCATAAATCAAGGTGATAATCAACAGGCATAAACGTTTTTACAAAATTATAGCTAGTCATGCTGGCATATGTAACATGGGGTAATTTACAATTATTTACAAAACTTCAGCCAGTCATGCTAGGACAGATAACAATATCTAACATCCTCACATTTCTCCCCCTTTGAAGACTCAAGCTCAAATTTCAAGTGACCCTGGAAAATCGTCACTTGAGAAAAATGGGTCTGACTAAAAATTTATCAACCCATACCCATTCTTGACAGTCCATCTGCATTAGCATTATTGACCCCATTGTGGTGTTGGACTGTCATGTCATAGGCTTGTAATTCAATGCTCCACCTCAGTAACTTGGCAATTTGCTTACTGATTCTATTTAGCCATGTTAAAGGGTTATGGTCTGTAACCACAATGTATTTTCTTCCATATAGTTAAGACTGAAGCTTTTGCAATGCCAGTACTATGGCTAGACATTCTTTCTCCACAGCTGCATAACATTCCTCCCTGGGTTGCAATCTGTGGCTGAGAGGTACCACGGGATGCTCTTCTCCCTCTGAGGAAACTTGGCTGAGTACAGCCCCCACCCCATAATTTGAAGCAGCCACCTGCACAACAAATTCCTTGCTGTAATTTGGGCTGGCTAACATAAGGGATCCTCCCAAAGCTTCTTTGTTTTTGGAATGCCTGCTCACAGTCTGTGGTCCACACTACCTTATTGGGCTTGTTTTTCCTTGTAAGGGGTGCAGCTGTTGTACTATAGTTGGGCACAAATTTTCTATAATACCCTACTAGGAATGGTCTCACCTGCTTTTTGGTAACAGAGACAGGCTACACCTGAATAACCTCCACTTTGACTGGTTCTGGTCTAATCTTACCACTCCTTACTCTGTCTTAGGTAGGAGACTTCTGCCATACCCACCTGACACTTACTAGGCTTAGTGGTCAACCTTGCCCTATTTAATCTACCTAAGACCTCCCTGGCATGCTGAAGGTGCACTTGCCAGAAATGACTGTAAATGGCACTATTGTCCAAGTAAGAGAAATCATAGTCTCCTGCTCCTACTAAGATATGATCTGCTAATCTCTGGAAGGTTGCTGAGGCATTCTTCATCCCAAAGGGCATCTTTGTAAACTCATATAATGCAAAAGGTGTTACAAAAGCTGACATTTCTCTAGCAATGGGAGTCAAGAGCACCTGCTAGTATCCCTTGGTCAGATCAATAGTGATCAGATGCTTAGTCCCACCCAGCTGTTCTAAAGCTTCATCTGTTGTAGGAATGGGGTATGCATCTGACTCTGTATAACTGTTTAACTTTCTGTGGTATACGCAGAATCTTACACTACCATCTTTCTTTGGTGCCAGTACTACTGGAGAAGCCTAAGGGCTACTGGACTCCTGGAGTACTCCAATCTCCAACATCTCCTTTATCTCCTTCTTCACAGTCTCCTTGACTTGCTCAAGCACCCTATAAGGAGCTTGCTTAATAGGCCTTTCGGGTGCCGTATACACATGGTGCTGCACTAGGTGGGTGTACCCAGGTATCCCAGTAAACATGCCCCCAAACTCCAGTAACACTACTCGTATTTCTTTAACCTGAATAGGGGATAGCCACTGAAATATTGCTACCTCTCCCACAGAGGTGTCAGTCTGAGCCTCACTGAGAAGATGAATCACCAGATCCCCCTCAGACGACTCCTGCCATCCACTGCAAATACTCAGCACCAGGCCCTGCCTATTATGATATGGTTTCATCATGTTAATGTGGTACAACTTACTTCCCTGCCTCCTAAGTTTACCATGTCATTAACATCACTAATCTTCCTTACCACTTCAAAGGGTCCCTTCCAAGCTGCCTGCAGCTTATTGTGTCTGACAGGAATGAACACCATAACCTGTGCCCTGCAGTGTACTCTCGGGCTCGAGCCTTCCTGTCATACCAAACCTTCTTCTGCTGTTGGACTACTGCCAGGTTCTCCTGGACCAAACCCATGAGCTTCCTAAGCCTTGTCCTGAAGTTTAGGACATAATGCCACAACAGACTCCTTGTGGGATTCACACACACCCTCCCACTCATCACGAATCAAATCTAAAAGCCCCCTCACCCTGTGCTCATACAGCAACTCAAAGGGTGAAAAGCCTTTAGATTCCAGAGGTACCTCTCTGTATGCAAATAGTAAATGGTGCAAATATTTGTCCCACTCCATTTTAAACTGGTCTGCAAATGTCCATAGTATAGTCTTTAATGTAGAGTTTAACCTCTCTACAAGACCATTAGTCTGGGGATGGTAGGTGTGATTTTTAGATGCTTCACCCCACAATGCTGCCACAGACAAGCCGGCATGTCTGACATAAAGCTGGCAACTTGGTCGGTCAGTATTTCCCTGGGAAAACATACCCTGCTGAAAATTTCTAACAATGTATTTGCCACTTTCTCTGCCTCAATAGAGGACAGAGCCACCGCCTCAGGGTATCTAGTAGCATAACCTACCACTACCAGGATATACTTCTTCACTGTAGCACTTGGAGTACTCATATGCCCCACAATATCCATTACTACTCTCTGAAATGTCTCTTCAGTCACAAGCAAAGGCATCAACAGAGCCTTGATCTTGTCTCCTGCCTTGCCTACCTTTTGACACTGCTTACAGGTTCTGCAGTATCCTGTTACATCCTTTGCAATCACAGGTCAATAAAAGTTTTGCACAATGCATCTCTTTGTACGCTTTATCTCCATATGACCTGCAAAAAGAATGTCATGAGCTATGGCTAGAAGTGCCAGACAGGTTCTGGGCACTACCAGCTGCTGTATTACCTCACCCTCTAGCCCTCCCTCAGGCATCCACTCTGTACAGTGACCCATTGTTCCAGTATACAGACTCCCTTTTTCCTTGAGCATCAGGTCCCTCCTTAACTACCTCTCTCAAGCCTTGTAAAGTAGGATCTGAAAGTTGAGCCTTTCGCAACTCTATCTTTGTAACCTCTCCCAGCTTCCCTTCCACAGGAATCCTAGTATCTTCTGTCAGTGGTGCCTCACTTTCAGCAAGGATGCTAACACTCACCTCTGTCCTTGCAGTCACCAGGTCCACAGGAATACCAGTACCTGCCAGCAGCTGTGGTTCACCTTCAGGCTCAATGCCTCAAGGTTGCTCCCTCCCTGAAGTAACCACATCACCAGCCCCAGCTTCTGGCATAAGATTTGTCTGGGTCTCCCCCAGGCTACCAGACCTACATGTCTGTTTCCAAGCTTGACTACATGTACATGCATGCACACAAAGTACTAAATTATCAAAATCACTCCCTATTAAGACATGTGCTCTGTGCCAGTGAAACTTTTTCCAATGTTTCTACAGAAAATGCTTGAGAAAAGGAAAAAAGCACAAGAGTCGACTAGAAAAATTGAGAATATTTTGGAAATGAAGCAGAGACATGATTTGGGAGGTGGAAATGAACAGGAATAAAACCAGTAACTTTGAAACTGACAAGTATGGAATTACAAAGCAATAACTATAATGTGAAATGTGACAGAACAAGAAAATCCAGAACTCTTTTGGACTTTGTTAACCTTGGGAATTATCATTTTATGCATTGACTTTTATCTGGTTTGCTTTGATTGCCATGGCGTATCTACCTCTCTTTCTTTGGTTTTTATACAGTTTCTTGTGAGGTGATACCTTACCCTGAAGTTGTGTTTTTTGTTCAGGCTATATTTTGTTATAGCTGGGGTTGGAATTTGTTTTGCAACAGTGAAGATGTGTTTGTGGGGCCCTGAAGGGAAAAATCTAACAAAGGATGGTAGATTTCTGAAGAAATTTATGAAAATATTTGTCGTGGAAGATGTGAATTCAGCACTAGTAGTTCAGAGTGAATTTACATATTATTCCCCAAGATACAAAAACTGGGCTAGGCTAGACAGAGTTTACATTTCAATGGAACGTGTGCATTTAATTGAAGTTCTTGATATGCACCCAATAACTATTTTAGATCATGCACCAATAATAACTAAAACAAAAACTCAAGGTAATGAAATAAAAATGGGACACTAGCACTTTCCCACCTATCTGTTGAAAAGAAAGGAATTTAAGGAATAGGTATTGGAAACTATTCAAGAGCTATTAGAGAAGGGAGAAATTTATTCTGAATATATAGCTAGGGAGTGGGATAAAATTAAAGTGGAGCTTAAAATAGGGTGGAAATAAAGGGAGATATGGCTAAGAAGTAACCAGAATTATTAAGAGGGACTGACAAATGTATTGCAAAATAGGGGTAATCTCACAGAACAAGAAGATGAGCAACTGCAGAATGCTAAACAGAAAAGAAGGGATTACCTCAATAATATGCATGAGTTTAGAAAGATTGTTGTTAAGCAACTATTTTTTGATAGTAACTCTAAAGCACAAATATTTTTATCACAATGACTCAGGCAACAGAAAGTAGAAAGGACTGTCCCCAAGCTTAGGAAGCCTATAACAAGGAAGATAACAAGAGATCCTGTAGAAATATTTGAAATATTTTGAAAATTCTATGAAAGTCTGTATAAAGTAGAGGAAGTATGGATATCAAGAAAAGTTACAAATTGAAATGTTTATGGAAAAATTAAATATGCCAAGGTTAGAGGTAGATGAGACTTGGTTACTAACAGGATAGAAGGAGATGAGATAAAATGGTGATATATAACTCATCTACAGGAAAGTCCCCAGGAATAGATGGTATTCTTGTAGAGGTTTGGAAGCTTGGAGGGAAAACTGTTAAAGATCTGGAAGGTTTTTGTTTAACAATATTTTAAGAGGAGAAGTACCAACATCCTGGAAGAAAGCGGTGCTAGCTATAATACCTACAGAGGGTAAGATCCAGCTTCTTATAGGCCCATTTCAATACTAAACCATGATTATAAAATCTTTATGACTATAAAGGCTAAACAAATGGCAAAAGTGATGCCAAAATTGATAGATATGGATGAATGTGGTTTTGTGGCGGGGAGGCAAACATTTAACAGCATTAACAGAACATTGATGATCCAGAGGGAAGCAGAATGTAAGAAAATACCACTGTTGTTGGTGGGTCTTGATGCAGAGAAGGCATTTGACAGAGTAAGCTAGGACTTTATGAGCAGGGCAATGGAAGCATTTGCATTCCCTGATTAAATTATAAGGTTGATTAGGAGACTATATGAGGGATCAGAGGCAAAAGTTAAAGTTAGTGGGTTCATCTCTGATAAATTCTGCTTGAGCAGAGGAGCTAGGCAGGGGTGTCCTCTTTCTCTTTGTTATTTGCATTATATTTAGAACCACTGGCAAAGAAAATACGGGACTCAGAAATTCAAGGATATAACTGGTATGGTAGTCAAGAAAAGGGGGTCTATATTACCATGTCGACAGGGCTGTTCATCGAACGTCCTTACGTTTACACATGTACACCAAAATACCTAAATATCGAATGGCCACAAAAGCGATTTTTTTCCCCCCAGGGAAAAAAAATCACCTGGCCAACAAAAAGCAAAACAAGCCAACAGACAAAATGAAGTGGGGGCTGTGCTCCCCCCCCACTTAAATATACCAATTCAGAGATCACACTACAGTGGAGGAAACCGCAAATTCCCGACAACAGCCCAGTGATTTTTTTTTTCCCTGGGGGGGGGGGAATCGCTTTTGTGGCTGTTCGACATTTAGGTATTTTTGTGTACATGTGTCGACATACAGGTGTTCGATGAACAGCCCTGTCGACATGGTAATATAGACCCAAGAAAAGCTGCCTCTATTTCCTGTTGTTACTATATTGTTCCTGATAAAACCAGAAAAGAACATTACATTGTTGTGGAACATTTTGATACAGTTTAAAATTTTTTCTGGATCCAAAATTAATGAAGCTAAAACAAAGACAATAGCGGTAAATTATGTACCCGCACACAAATTGGTTCAGCAATATCCATATTTATGGGGATATGAGAAAGTGTTTAGGAGTATGGATTAAAAATGATTCTGGTGTGGCAGCTAAGGATATGTGGGAAGAGACTAAAAAATAGTACAAAAACTGAGAAATTGGAAGCTCTGTTATATGGATATGGATAGTAAGACACAAGCAGTTAAAATGTTTTTATTCGCGGCCGCGGTGGAGCAGAGGTTAGCGTTGCCGCCTCACAGCAAGAGGTTCTCCGGTTCGATTCTTGGCTGGGGTGCCTTCTATGTAGAGTCTGCATGTCCTCCCTGTGGTTTCGTGGGTTTCCTCCCACATCCCAAAGACATGCTGTAGGTGGATTGGACACTCTAAATTGGCCCTAGGTGTGCATGTGTGTGCTTTCTGTGGAAGGTTGGGTGCCAGGCTGGCAACTCGACACTGTAAAACTCCACTGCCAATCATGAGCGGACAGGTGATCTGCTGTGTCGACCCCTAACCGGGAAAAGCCGAAAGAAGAAGAATCTTATACACAGGTCAGGCATGTTTTTCCCAACCAGAGGAGAAGTTGTGGACAGCAGGTAATAAAGAGCTGAAGGATTTTATTTGGGAAGGGAAGATGGTAAGACTCAAGTGAGATAAGTTGATTCTTCCAGTAGAACAAGGCGGATTGGGATTACCCGATTTGAAGGTGTATTTCAGAGCTACACAGTTAAGGCTCCTATCCATAGTACAAGCAGAAACCTATAATTCAAAGTGGAAAGAGATGATGATGAAACAGGAGTGAATCTCAAGAAACAAGGAGAGATTGGGATTTTGGATGCAGACCTTTAAGGAGAATAACAATAATTATGCAGAACAGTATATTAATAAAGTAGCAGAAAGTATTCTAAGAACTAAGCCAACACAGGAATGGAGAAAGGAGATTCTGACAATAGGGATGACTGCAATTAGGGATACAGACAATAGGCAAGAGGGGGCTGGAATTTATTGGAGAAAACTAGCAAAGGAACCAAGTTTTGGGGAATAAATAACTACAAGGAGAAAAAATAATAGAATGTGAAGATAACAAGAGTTTATTTGGACTGCAGGATAGAGATTGCCTCCCCTGTCAAGGATTGATATCCGAGTATAGGCAAAGAGAAAGAAATAGGGGGTTCCTAAACAAAATGCCAGCACTGGTAGAGTTTTTAGTAGAATTTAGAACATGAGCTGCTGTTAAAAAAGAAATAATTAGTTGAGCACATAAAATATTGCACAATAAGTATAAGAATCAATCAGAGGAGGTTAGAAAGGATTGGGAAGAGATATTGGATAATCAGTTCACAAAGAAATGATGGGGGTGTTATATGTTTGTCTCCCAAATATCAACAAAATCTGGAAGATTTAGGATTTTTGCTTGGAAATGTTTATATATACATTTTTATACCCCAGGTAGACTCCAAATAATTTTTCCTCTGGTAGACAGCAAATGTTGGAGATGTGATGGGGAAGAAAGAGGTAACTGGGAACATATTTTCAGGGAGTATAATGAGTTGGCATACTTTAAAGATTCCCTGTTGACATCTCTGTCATAGATGATAGGTGAGCAAATTGGTATAACTAGGGAAATGATTTTTCTGAGATAAGATGTAGAATTGGAATTGCCTCGATATAGTAAGGCCTTGCTGAGTCTAATTATGGTGGCTGTCAAAAAGCAATTACTAGAAAATGGAAATCAAAGTCTAAACCAACTTCGTTAGAAGTAGTGAGTACAGTAAGAGAGATAAAACAACTTGAATTGGGATCTTTAGAAAAGGATAAGATCAAATTACATAGGAAAAAATGGAAATTGTGGGAAAAATACATACAGGGGAGGAATGAGGTTTTAAAGAAGGCATTATGTAATGTTTGACTGACAGTGATTGGATACATTATACATGATGTATAATGTTTGCAATTAAATTTATGTAGATATGGTTTGTAATGTAAAATGCTTGCAGCTAAGACTGGTTTGTTTTCATTTATATAAGTGTATAATTACCTGTGTCGTCATAAGTTATAATTTAATAAAGATGTTTCTTATTTAAAAAATGAATCTGTTGCCACAGCCTTAACACTGGAATTGGAGCAGTTGAAGTTTCTAGTGACTGTTAAATGAAAAAGTATTTCTTCCAGTACAGAGGACTTTAGGTCATCCTTATTTTAATTCAGTTCTTCTTCTTTCTTTCCTGGAGATTATTTGGGACTAAAATGCCATCCTTTTGAGTGACAACACAGACTCATTTGCTGGCATCTGATGGTAGCTGCAGTGTTTACTTTTTCACTATTCATCTCTTTGAGTTCTTCACTGAACACTGCACCAACAGCTGGAAAGTCACTGTTCCTTTTCATATCTGTCTTGGGTTTAGACGTGTGCCACTGCTTCTTGGATTGATGATCATGTTCCACCAACCTATAGTTGTTTTCCCTTTCTCCTGCCTATTCCAACTTAGCTTGTGGTTACATATACATCACTGTTAGTTTGGAGAACTGACTTCATGGCAACCATGGTCCAGGGTACTTGAAACAGCTTTAAAAAATGGTTGCACATTAGCTTCCAAGTCTTGAGAGCTGTGGTTCTAGCTTTTTATGTCCTGTGCAGCTTCATATACAAGGAGTCCCCTCCTCTGGTTCCATATGGCCAGTTAGTAATTAGGTAATTGAACAAACAAAGAATATGTACACTTCTACGCTTACTGCAGGGAAGATGTATAAGTTGTTTTTTTTTTTTTTTTTTTTTTTTTTTTGGTGAGGATTAACATCCTGGTGGAATTAATCATCATTATACACAGGTTCTTTAGTAGTCTTTAGTATTCTTATGAGCTCCACCTTAGCTCAGGAGATAGAGGGCAGTTGAAAGGGGATGTGATCTCCATGAAGTGAAGACAGATGTTCCTTTTTTGACTTCTACTATTCCTTCTAATTTCTCATCTGCTTACAGATTTGAGAATAAGAAGGCCAAGGCATATCCTGGTGTCTTACTGGTGACCTGAAGGACTTTGCTTTCGGCTGTTCTTCTGACATATTCCATTTCCTGGCTCTGGATGCATCAAGTCTGTGGTAGGACAGTTGCTATTAATTTGGGACTTAGTTTCTTTACTATTTCTGTTCTTTCAAGTAGACTTTTTGTGGAAATGTTGCATGTGCTGAAACCTGCAAGAAAACTTATGCTACATAGTAGAAATGGTTCTCCATTTAAACTGACAAGTGCTTTTTCCATCTCAGGTGGTAAACTTTTAGGTTTGTATGACTTGATTTAAAAAATGGTTTAATCCTAGTCTGTGTAATTCCATGGTCAGGATGATTGTGTCCACAGTCTCTATACATTATGACCTGGTGGAGGATAGGGCTTTGGCACAGAATATAGTCAAACAATTATAAAGAACTTTTTAATTCATTTGAACTGGGTAAGTTAACTGTTAATCTTGGACTTGTTCCAGATATGACTAAGGCCACAAGGCAGAGATAAATGCAGTCTTTATGGGCACTTTAAGCCAGCCAGCCATCATGTTTTTGGGAAATGGAAAGAAAACAAAGTATCCACAGAAACTCCAAGTGGGTATTGGCAGAATATACAAACTTCACACAGACAGCAACCAGAGATTAGGAATGAACCCTGGTGCTGCATGGCAGAGATCTTAGCCACTGAGTCATCACGCTGCCTTTTCTCCTCATTGAGACTTAATTTTTCATTGTAAGTGTCGACCAACAGCCTGGCTCATCAGAAGAAATGTCTCTTGGAGGAACTTGCTTCTCATAGTCATTGCAACAGTATAAATACGTAAGCTTCAAGTTTTAATCTGTAATAATTTCTTTGAACTGAAAGGACTAGTGTCCTTCAGAACTAATCCTTGCCTTGCTTCCTTTCAAAGGTGTAGGATGTTATCACTCGGGTCTATATTACAACGTTGAACTAAAACAAGTTCAGACGTTGTAATATGAACCCTAAAGTCTGAAAGTGGAAAATAGCAAAGCCACAGCACATCAATTTTTTTTCCCAGAGAAAAAAATGGGTGGGCCATTTTCAGGGCTTTGCTATTTCCTCCACTGTGGTGCGATCTCGGCGCTGGGTGTGAGGGGAGAAGCCCCTTACTTCAGTTTAGGTTAAAGATTGTTTTTTTTTTTTTGGTCATGGAACAGCGATTTTCTTTCCCTGGGAAAAAAATAGCTGTATTGTGCTTTCGGTTTTGTTGGGTTTCGAACATAACATTTCGATATTACAACGATCGAACTTTTGTAAGTTCAACGCTGTGATATAGACCCTTATCACTCACCCTGTGGTTCATCAATATCCCTCTTCTTTCTTATGCTAAACTCTGCAGGAGACTTGTTTAAGCCTTGGATGTCCCACAGTGTTTAGGGTTTTACCTATTTAGTGTGCATAACGTCAGGAAGACTGATGAGTTAATCATTCTGTCTGCTCCTGATGAGGACGAGGTTAAATTTTCTGAATGGAACCTGCCCAAATGAATTACCAATTCCACTGACATTTGCTTATCCACTTTTTGATACTACTGACAGTGCTTATTCACTGAGCTGAATCCAGTGCTTATTTCAGAAATGTTGGGCTTCTTGGTCATGGAGGTCTTTGCACCGTAGCCACCTCATTTTGGTGCAAGTCTTCACTATACATTACAGTTGGCTGTATTATTCCAGGAATGCATCAACATTTTCATATCTTCATTTCAAATCTCTACTGTCTGGCTCCTAATCAGGTGTCTGTGTCAGAGTTCTGCCTCCTCTTGATTTAGGGATATATGGCTACTGCTTGGCATCTTCTCATAGTTCAGCTGGGCATGTTTGAAGCTTACAGTGATATGCTGCTTAATACTTAACTTGCTAGTGTAGTCTGTAGTACATGTACACATGAAAGTATGTACATTGGCTATATGAACAAGTAAGAGTTAGTACACTTCATTGTTAACACCACGAAGTTTTACTTCAGACTGACTCAGAATACAGGATCAGAGGACACACCAGTCTAGTAGCAGTACCTTCCTTCAAGACACAAAATTGTGTGTATAATGCACACATTGTATTTACTGGTTCAGTATTACTCTATGTCTGTATTCTGTGTATCTTGTATAGCTGAGCCAAGAAAAGCTTGATTTGAGAAAATGCATATTTGACATTTATACAATATGTATGGTCACTCTAACAAATCATTATTTTAATCGGACTTCCAAACCTCTAGTTTATGTCGTATATGAATTAGAATTGTCCCTTTGAGCAGCTTGACTACCAGAAGAAGGTCTCTGTATGAGGATCATTCACAAAAGACAATTCTGGTTGAGCTGAACTATTACTCATCAAGCTATTTTCACTCTGAGTAGGTGGTGATCATTTCTCAATCTCCCTGCACTGGTAACTCCTTTGAGCTTAATAGTTCATTACCAACTGGACCTGTCATGCCATGAACTCAGTTGACTCTTTGATTTTTTTGGGGGGTTCAGATATGACATTGAACCTTCAGATTTGGTTTAGAGCAGTTTTTACTATGTAGTAGGGCATACTCTAATTTGGAGATCAGTTTACCTAACTCATTCATTCTTCTGGCTTCAGACAGAGTAGGTTAGTAAGTTTTTAGCATTCCATAATTTGTTTCCTCAACTTGTTAATAGTTTCCATGTGTATATTTAATTTAAGGAATGAGTTGAGCCACAGCTCAAACAAGTATTTGCATTGCTTGACTACGAGATATATGTTTATCTAGTTCAGAAATGTAGCAAAAGCAGTTGTCTTCCTGGGAAATATAATGGAAAAAGTGCTCATCTACACTCCTGGTAACTTTTTGTGTATAAACAAAATGTTGTGATGTGTAAGCAAACAAAAACAATGCAGACTCAAGTTATTTCAATTGGTGACTGCAATAAACAGAAAAAAAGATAAAAGTCCAGTCACCAAATCAGTGTTTCATGTATCAGTTCTTTCAGTACATAAAATCAAGTTCAAAGGTCTTGCAGTGAACATTTTATGCCTCATTAATTTTGCATTAAATGAAAGGCAGCTACCATAAAACAAACATGGTGGCGCGGCATCTTAGCGGAAACATATCTGCATCGCAGATGCAGGGTTTAGAGTTAAGTCGACCTCTCATCACTGCTTGTGTTTAATTTGCATTTTCATTTTGTCACCCTGGATTTTATCAGAATACTTCAGTTTCCTCATACCTCCAAAAGAACGATCCTGTTGGAAAAGTGACACTAAAAAATGTCTACGTATGTCCTACGTTCACTTGCAGTTGTGGCCTTGGTCATGGTTGAGAGGAGTCTCAGAAGGGCCATTTCACTTGCTCAGTTAAAATATGAATAGCGTTAAAATAAAATTAAAAAACTTGAGAACAGTCAGATATTTCAGTCTAGGCACTCCATAAAAGTTATGTACTGTGCAATCCAGATGCTGAAACCAGTCCATCAAGGGAAGCAAAAAGTAACAGCAGAGCTGACTGAATTTGTTCACTGACTCCTTGCTTGTGGAGAATTTGCTGAAGTACGTGTGAAATTTATAAAAAATGCATATCTTTGTAGGTTTGTGCTTTTTACATATGAGGAATCTACATAATTTTGCTCACTACTTAGTGTGTAGGTGAGCATTCCTTTACTATTATTTACATTTTGTTTTTAATTTATTTACATGTATTAATTAGAGTGCCCAGCTAGGAAGACCTATTTTCAGTGGAGTCCTGGCCAGAATATTCTCTAAGCATGTACAAGGCTAGTGTTTAGAGCTTCAGATTGCCTTGCATCCAGTACATAAATATGAACTTCAGGGGAGAAATACCTGTTAGTGGGGAGTGAGTTATCCTTTTTAAATAGGTGCATAATATGATACCATGTTTTTACAGAATCCTACTAAGTTCACTGCTGTTGCCCTGTAAAAAAAAAAACATGTTCATGCATTTTGTTTATGAATTTTTTTCTGTTACCTTTTGCTTGATGTTAAGTATATCACTGTCTCTCTTTAACCAGAAATTCAACCATTTCCTGTATGTTTTACCTAATTTTCAGCCTTTCTAAATTATTTTCCTCAGCAGCTCAGATGATATGACATGATGCAAAACTACTGATATTACTTTTAAATTCTTGTAGTCAATGTGGGACGAGAAGGAGGTGGGTGAAGGAAAGAAAACACTAATCAGATATCCAGAATGAGTATGAACAGTATTATCTCATCATGTTGTAACTGTATTCAGAATTAATGCATTCTCCTATTCATTTTTGTTTTCTTATTTTTCGATAGGTTGAAGAGAACCGCAAAAGCTTGTTCTTCTTTCTCCTTTTCCTAAGATTTTTCCCTATGACACCAAACTGGTTCCTGAACCTTACGTCACCAATCTTAAATATTCCTATAACACAGTTTTTCTTCTCAGTTTTAATAGGTAAGATGCCTAGAGCAGAAGTTAATGTATACAATGATATATATTTTTTCACTGTGTGGGAGGAAAACTTGCATGCTGATAAACTTTAAATTTGGGACGTAAATAAGTATCCTGCATATGCAAGGAATACATGCTAGTAGTACTTTTATTTATAAACCAGAGAGTAAGCTGACCTGTCCTTCCTGAAGTGTATTTGTTACACCTTTCTAATAATTAGTGCCTTATTTCGAAAGGCCTCTTTCTAAAACTAATATCTTATTTTCCTTGTAAACGCTGTCTTTTACTAAAGCTCTCTTTCTAACAATAGATTATTAATCTAAAAAAAGATTACCAAATGTGAAGTGTTTGCATCTTGATTATTTTATAGTACTGCCTTTATAACTTTATAACATCACCATACTAGATTTTCACAAATGGCAGGTAATTTACAGGCAGAGTATAGCCATAGTAAAAGTCACTTAGAAACTACACTGTTATTTTAAAAAAAGGTATAAACAAAGAGTTATAAGGTCTTTGATATAGTTAAAGTGTGTTCTTTGAAGTACAGAATGGCATCTAACATTAGAGGAGGCTCTTTAGCTGATACAGATTTTACTAGGCTTTTAGTTGAACAAAGTTGCACTGCTGTAACACCCATGCAGAATGAGATCTGTCACATCCTGCACATTGTCATCCCTCTTTTTCAAACCACTCAAAATGATAGGTGAACTGTTTTTGTATAAAATAGTTGTGGGCCAGCTCCAGTGGAATAGAAGGACAAGTACAGCTCAAGTGACTTGAGTTCAGTTAGTAACTCTGGTGTTTGACGAAGCTGTCAGGGAGAGTGGGTGTGCCTTTCATAGGAGGAGGGCAAGCCTGGTGTCTGTTGCAGCAGTTCTTCAGAAGAAGTAGGTAGGCCTGAGACCTGGGAGTTTGCTTGTGTTGCACCAAATTGCTAGTTGGTGATTTGCTTTCATTGAGCAAGTTCATGGGAGTGTGTAGTTGCATAGGGGAAAGTGATGAGGCTCCCAGTGTGATGTGGGTCGCATTTCATTCCACCTACAGGAGGGGGTTAGGCTCACTAGTAATGTCCTCATTACCAGTATACAAGCATAGCACCCCCCAATGGCTGTCCCCTCCATTAGAGAATAAATGGGCATGAGTCCAACTGCAGGGCAGACTTAATGGTCGTCAAGAACAGGGGCAAAAATCATATATGTAAAAAAATGTCTTAGAATGTTTAATGATACAATTAAGACAAATACAGAAAGCAGTGTAGCTAGAGTATAAGGTTTGATACATACATGTATGTGTTATTCAAATTATATATAATATTGCCGCGGTGGTGCAGCGGTTGCATTGTCGCCTTACAGCACAAGGTTCTCCCGTTCGATTCTCGGCTGGAGCACCTTCTGTGTGGAGTCTGCATGTCCTCCCCGCGGTCAAGTGGCCTTCGAAAGACATGCGTGAATGGGCATGCCTTCGTTAAAGGTTGGGTATCGAGATGGCACCTTGGCACTGTAAAAATCTACTGCCAATATTTAGCGGACCAGAGTTCCACTGTGGCAACCCCTAACCGGGAAAAGCCGAAAGAAGAAGATTCAAATTTTCATTTTGGGATACTACAAATAGTGGAAAAGGACATTAGGGGTGGTTTCTGGGAGAACAAACTAGAGAAGATGGAATTCTAGTGGCAGCTCAGATTTGATGCTACACTTGTCCCAGTAATAAATGATTGATTTTTGTTCACTAATGCCCATTTAAAAAAAAAAAAAAACTTTGATTTTGTAGCTAAGGATTGTATAAAGAAGTTAATTAGATAAGAGTTAATATGTTTATTAAACTTTTAATTGATAGGTGTGGTTTGAATTTCAGTTGTATATAAGGAAGTCAAAATGTAAAGTGCATGGTTCTGATGAAATCCTGATGTCTTTGGATCAATGCGCTTGACTGGATTACTATATGACTGGATTGTGATTCTGAAAGTTTTATTTTTTCCATTTGTTGGTCCATTTGTGGTGGTTCTAGCTGGACACTGCTCAAGGTATTAATAGTTTCCCTTGTTTTATAACCTCGTGAACACAGTGTGTTTTCTGAGTCATTTCTTTCAGTGTGTGGAGTGAGTGCTACAGGACCACCCTACGGTTTTGGATATCAATTGACTTTGCTTGTGATGTGGAAATCTTAATGATGGAATCGGGTGCAAACTGCTTGCCTTTGGATGGTAATGGTGCTCCAAAAACTTTGAATAATGAAAGTTTAACCCAAAACAGGGGCAATTTGTTGCAATTGGTAATGACTTTAACCAACCGTGTTACTCAACTTAAACATTCACTGGAAAGACTACAGTTCCCAGGAACCTTTGCAGCTTCCCAAACAGGGTTGAGTGTCATTGGCCAGGAAAAGGTTAACAGTAGAGTGATTCCGGGAACAATGGCTTCTGCGACAGAGTGTTCAACACAAAACTCTATTCATTCTGGTCAGATTTGGGTGGAACATTCAAAACGGGAACATTCTAACAAATTTCAAGACTGGTTAAAAGTAGATTATACCTTTGGTATGGATTTACAGCCTCACGACAACAGGGACATGCAGAAGAGACTGAATGATTTCGAAACTAAGTTAATGAAGGTACATAATCTTCAATGTGACCTTGCATATTTATGGGAAAATATAAAAAATAAAGAGTCGCGAGAGGTTTGAGAATATACAAATTCCCAAACAAGTTAAAGAAAGGACAAACAGAGTTTGATGAACTTTTAGAAATGTTTGACTGTCCATGGCATAGAGTTGATGGAATTTATCATTAAAATTAACAACAATAAAATAAAAGAACTAATGATTGAAATTGATAAGTTAAATGAATTGGTGGATAAAGATGTGCAATTTGGGATGTTTTCTGCTAAATATGATGTCATTTTTCACAAAGATGAACAGCAGGCAGAATTGAATTTTAAATGTAAACAAAAGAATTTGCTCAAGGATGAAAGTGAATATAGGGATAAGGTGGCATATCCCTTTCCTAAATCATATGAAACAGATAATGAGGTTTTTAATACAAGGGAGATGGATAGAGTGTGTAGTATTAATGGGGACCAGAACAAGAGATATAGGGACCCTGTATACAACAAGGAAATTGATGTGGACTATGAGCAGGAGTACCCACGCTTGAGGAGGTCTGAGAGGCTTCAGAATAAAATTAAAAACAGACCAAATGGTAATGTTTTAGGGTTTCTCTTGGAACAGAGGGAACAGATATACAAAGGGCAGGGACACAGATGAAGGAAAGGCAGTTACAACAAATGAATATTTTAGAACATATAGTCGAGAATTCTGTAATAACAACATTTGATGGAAAACTATTAAATTGTCAGGGTTTTAACATATTTAATTATACTAATTTGAAAGTTGATAAAAACTTTTTTTCTCTTCTAAGGTAGGGTGTCAAATTTTTACCGGCAAACAAGAGGTACATTGTAAAAACCCTCACTGAATTAAAATTATTCACTCGAAACTTGAATTTAAAAGAAGAAGTTATGTCTTACCATAATGTTCCATCTGTGTTGTTGAATTTCTTTCATTTATCACCGATGGGTTCAGTTCCGAGCCCTTGGAACCGAGTTGGCCTAATTACAAGCTTGCACCAGCCAAAAACTCTCAAGCTGAGCTTCTACCCACAATGCCCTTCTCCCTGTTACCTCACATTGAATTTGCCCATGTTATACAAGTAAAGCAGAGGCCATTTCTGAGCAAATGCCCTAAGACACCACTTGGACCCAAAGTATCCCCCAGGAGCCTTTGGCAGGGGAAAAAGGGTGGTAAGTGATAAATGAAAGAATATCAACAACACAGATGGAACATTATGGTAAGACATAACTTCTCTATCTGATGATGTTAATCTTCTTTCCATTCATCATTGGTGGGACAGAATCCCCAGCTACCTTGAGATCCTTGGGCGGCCCTTATGGAAGAACATTCCTGAGTACCATTGAGCCAAAGGCAGCTCTCCCTCTGGAGACCACATCCAATTTGTAATGATTGATAAAGATGTGGGGTTTAGCCCAAGTGGCTGCTGCACAAATGTCATCCATAGACACCCTGGAATGGAAGACTACAGAAGTTGCCATAGATCTAGTGGAATGCGTTTTAATATTCTGTGGCATAGGTTCATTTGCAAATGAATAAGTGAAACGTATGCAGTCCCTTAGCCATTTTGATAACGTGACCTTGGAGAATTTCCCATTCTTGGCCCAGAAAAGGAAATGAAAAGTTGGTCAGTTTTATGTATTGTTTTGGTCCTGTCTAAATAAAATCTCAATTGCCTGTGTACATCCAAGGAATGTAGGCAGTATTCTCCTTTATTAGAAAAGTTTGGGAAAAATACTGGTAGGTCAATAGACTGATTGATGGAAAAGTCAGAAACAACTTTGGGAAGAAAGGATGGGTTCATCTGGAGTGATACTCTGTCCTTGTGGAAGATTAGATAGGGTCTTTTGGTGCACAGTGCCTGTAACTCCGAAATCCGTCTGGCTGACATGATGGCTACCAAGAAGAGAGATTTCCATGACAAGAATTTGAGGTCACATTTTGTTGTGGGTTCAAGGGGGTGTTGAGTCAAAGACTGGAGAACTAAAGTGAGGTTCCATGGCTCCATAGGGTGTCTGATTGAAGGTCTAATGTGAGAAACTCCTTTGAGAAAAGTTTTACATAAAGTGCAGTGATATGAGAGGACTACCATCCAGCCCATTATGGTAATTTGAAATCGCTGCCAGATGTACTCGTATGGTAAAGGCTGCGGCTCCATCTTCAAAAAAGCTTAGATATTGTAAGACCGCTGTGACTGGAGACGAATACAGATCTAACATCTTTCCTTTGACCAAATAGAGAACCTTTTCCATTTGTTCCGATATAGTCTTCTTGTGGATGGTTTATGAGAGGCCAGAATAATGTCACGAACTGGTGAGGTGAGATCATCCTGCCTGGCATCTAACGGAAGTGGAGAAACCAAGTGTCAGCTTGAGACTGGACAGATTTTCTGGTGACTCAACCCTTGGGGGTGACAAATCAGGTCTGGAAGAGGGTCCAGAACCCACAGTGGATATAATAGATGAAGCCGAAGGAAGGGGAACCAAACTTGTCGAGGCCAAAAGAGGGCTATGAGGATCACTTTGCATTTCAACTGAATAGCTGTCTCTATGAATTGTGGAATCAGAGGAATGGGGGGATAGGCATAAAAAAGTCCCGTGGGCCAATCATGAATTAGCGCATCCCTCGGGGACTCCCCCTTTGGGGGGAATAGGACAAAATAGCTGCTGTATTAGCTGTTTGATGGAGAGGCAAAGAGGTTGCAGCAAGGCTGGTCCCAATGGCTGAAAATTTCTGCCGCTACTTCGGGATTGAGAGACCACTTGTGGGGCAAGAGAATACATCTGCTCAACTTGTCTGCAATCACATTGAAGCTCCCCGGGATATGATTTGCTATCAGAAAGTGGTTGGAAGCTATCGCACACTGCCAAATTCTCATGGCCTCTCGACACGGGGTAGGACTTGGTTCCTCCTTGCTTGTTGATATACCAGACTACTGACATATTGTCTGACTGAATTGCAATCGTTCCAGAAGAAAGAACCAGTTGGAATGCTTGCAACACTAACAGCACTGCTCTCAGTTCTAGAACGTTGATATGCAGGTTGACCTCCAACCTGGACCATGCACCTTGGATTGTCTTTCCCTGGAAATGCCCCCCTCCACACTATCGGGGAAGCATCCGTGGTCACAATGGCCTTGGGCTGAAGGGGCTGGAATGGGCGGCTCCAAAGTTCTGTGTCTGGCATCATCCACCAAAGAAGGTCCTGCTTGCAAGAGTTGGTTATCTGAATCTGAAAACATAGAGGGCGATGGTTCTGGAACCATTGAGAGAGAAGAAGCCATTGGAAAATTTGCATGTGCAGTTTCGCAAGAGGCACTATTGGTATGGAAGCTACCGTGGATCCTAGGAACTCTCTCATTGAGACTTTGTTTTGGCAGAGTTATCACCCAGAGCTGAAGCTTCAATCTCTGGAGTCTGTGAGCTGGGAGTGACACCAGGCAGGATCGGGTGTCGACTGCTCTGATGAATTCTTTCTGCTGGACTGGAGAAAGGTTGGATTTCCCCCAGTGCACAGTTATCCCCAAAATTTCTGCCAGAGAAAGGGTGTATTGCAGGGCTGTTACCAGAAGATGCTTGGTGGGGGCAGTAAGGAGCCATTCGTCCAAATATGGAAACACCCAGAATCCTTGCAGTCTCAAGTGAGCTGTAACCACTGCCATGCTTTCTGTGAACATTCTGGGGGCTATAGAGAGACCGAACAGCAAGGCACAAAACTGGTAATGATTGGCTCCTAGTCAGAAGCGAAGTAGACTCATGGAGCATTTGGCCATTTTGATGTGGTAATATGCATCCCGGAGATCTATCAAGCACATCCAATCACCCTCCCTTAGAAAAGGGAGAATGGACTGAACCGTGACCATCCAGAATTTGGTTTGGGCAGCAGACTTGTTCGAACTGCTGAGATCCAGAATGGATCTCCACTCCCCTGTCTTCTTTGACATCAAAAAGAATCTTGAGTAAAATTCGGATCCACATTCGTCTGGTGGGGCTAGTTGATGGCTCTTTTTTGATACAGCTTTTTTATTTCTGAAGCTGCTTCTTCCCCTCTTACTGGGTGGAACATTGGGAAGTTTTGTTCAAAGTTTTGGATAAGTGATGAGGGGAATGGTGTAACCTCTGTTAATGATATTTTGCACCCAACGATCGGTGGTAATAGAGTCCCAGGCAGCTTGGTGCAGAGAGAAACAACCCCTGACTGCTTCCAGAGGAAAGCAATCGGGCCACTTTCAGGAGTGCTGTTAAGGCTGCCCAGAGAAGGAGTATCTGGGGCCTTGGTTACGTGGGCCACCTCTGCCTCAATAGGATCATCTTCCAGAATTGTTACCCCCTCTGCCCCTGGGGGTATCATCATCACATGTGGCACGGAAAGGACCCTGAGATTTTTTGTGCCACATCTTCCTATTCCTCTGCTTCCTGGAAAAGGAACATTGAGGGTTGGAAAAACGTAGACCTAAGGCCGACAGGGTCTTACCATCCTGCTCACAAATGGCCAGAGTGTCCTTTACTTTGGAGCCAAACAGGGAAGATGCTTCGATAGGAGCATTCCGAAAGTAAGACTTGAAGGGATCCGCAAGGTCGCAAATGTGCATCCAGACATGATGTCTCATAACTATGCCTGAACCCGCAGCTCTAGCCACCCCTTTGTTTGCGTGTAAAAGCAGCCTCATGGATGAGTTGGAGATTGATTCCAGGGTTGCAAGCTGCGAGCCAGCTTTGTCCCTTACCTCATCAGACACCTGCCCTGTGAGTGTTCCTGAGAGTTTGGAGATCAAGTCTCTTTGGAGCCTTGTAAAATGTGCCAGGTAGTTCAGGGACCATATGGCAAAGGTCGCTAATGCAAAGACTCGCTTCCTCATTCTGTACACGGCCTGGGACTCCCTGTTGGGCTGGTGGACAGTAGGACTCTGTTCAGCTTGATCCTTTTTTGTGGCCACCGCCACCACCATAGCATTGACTGGTAAACCTCTGGACCAATGTGGGTTTTCCTCAGGTGGAGAAAGTATCTTTTTGGGTCTCAGAGGGATTGCCTCAACAGAATCAGGGTTCTTCCAGGTGCACTGCACCACAAGCTGAATTAGGTCATCTGCAGGCAGGGTCACCCAAAAGGTAGAAGGCCGGGCACAGAAAGCCTACAAGAACATAGACTCAGAAGAAGGATTAGTGGGCTTCCAGTCAACCCTCTGTTTCAGCATTTCAAGGATGTCTCCAAAGGAGACATAATTAGGGGGTGACTGTGAGGACCCTTCACTGTCATCGAAATCTGAGTCCTCTGTTAGGAACTCCTCAGGTGAGTCTACGTGCTTCCTCTTGCACTATCTCTTCTGTGGGGGCTCCTCAGTGAAGGCTGCTGAGGAAGACTCGGAAGAGTGGGTACCTTATACAGGGGGTTCCTGTTGCTTCCCTGCCTAGTGTCCCGGAGAGGTGGCCTGTGGCAGCTGTAGTACAGGGGGAAAAATCTGGGGTTCCAATGTCGGCGGAAGGCTTCCATAAGCAAGTGCCCTCTCCATCCCATGGAAAGCAGGTCCGCCCAAAGAGGGATGGGAGCTCAGAACTGAGAAGGACAACCTCGGAACTGGGGTCACACCCCGTTCCGCCAAACCCAGTCCCGAGGATGGATCCTCAAGCAGGATCGATGCAGGCAAAATTCCCAGCACCAAGGACGGAACCGAAGAAACACTCTGAACCATGCCACAAACCGAAAAGCCTGCAGCCCAATCATGGGGTTGAGGAAGGACGGACAGGTTCAGCAGGAACCAAGGACCAAAAGAATGGTCCCAGAGCCTCAGTGAGTTCCACTACAGGCGCCAGGAGAGGGGGTTCTGAAAAGGACGTCGGAGCAGGAGGCTTTGGAACCAGAATGGTCAAAGGAGGAGAATAGCATTGAGTCCATGGAGAAGTCAACCCAAATCCTGCAGGAGAATGGGCCCTGGAAGGTGTGGGTGTCCCCCTGGCAGCCAACAGCTGATCCACAAGACGCACCACATCAAGTTCTGAAAGGCTCCTGGTGGATCTAGTGGATACTCCCGATGGAGAGTCAGGTCGATCTAGGAATAGGCTGTACACTTGGCCTAGAAACGGATCTATGTATGGAGAGTATCGGGTCCGTGGTGGGGAATCTACTGGCACCGATGTCTTAAGTTTGGAGACAGGAAGCAGTGGGGTCAAATCCATTCTTGTCAGGGGTATAAAAGAGCTTGGTGCTGAAGGAGCACTCAGAGCCAATATGGGAGGTTCAGTCATCATTGCAGAGATAGGCATCAAAGGCGTGCACTGTGCCAAAGCAGTACCCTGTGCCGAAGTAGGCAAAACGAGGTCTGTAGTCAGTGCTGGAGACAGTATTGGTGCCGAAGCTGCTGCCAATATAGTAACAGTCATAGTACCTGAAGCAGATGAAGTTGGTGCCAGTGAGCCAGATTTATGCTCTGAAGAAAGTTTTTGCACTTGAGGTTTCACAGACTTACCCTGGTCACCTGAGGGTGAAGAGGGAACCGAATTAGGCCTTTTCTTATCCTTCCTAGAAGGGGTTGAGACCTCCGTCGCAGAAAGGGCCTTTGAAAAGGGCAACTTAAGTAGGCCCTTCAGTATGAACTTATTCTTGCACTCGTTCAGAGTCTGCTGGCTGAAACTTTGACAAATCACAAAGGGAGATTCCACCAAAAGATGGGGCAGCCCTAAGCAATCATCGTGAGAGTCACTATTCAGAAGTTTACCATTGCACGAAGTACAGTGCTTGAGACTTACTGTACCCTTCTTATCAGATATCATGAAAAGTTAAACACAACAATCAAAGTCTTCAGAGAAAAATGTAAATTCTATTTTCTCTATGTCTAAACCTATCTAAATATACACAGTATCTATCCAAAGAGTCAAAAACACACAACAAGACAGAAAAAGGAAAGGAGAAAAGAAATACCAGTGATGGTATTCAAGGAATACCACAAGGGTAAAGAGAGAAGGCTGTACCACCAATTGTACTTAAAACATTACCAAACAGGTAAAAGTAGAAGAGAAAAAGATGCAAATCTAACTGTAAATATAAACATTAATGAATATAAATCACAAATGACAAGAAATTAGACAAATTTTTCCACAAGATATCAAAAGGTTTCCACTTAGCTGAGAGCTCAGTTGAAATGCGGCTTTACGGCTACATGGCAAAAGAGATCAGAGGTAACAGGGAGAAGGGCATTGTGGGTAGAAGCTTAGCTCGAGAGTGTTTGGCTGACGCGAGCTTGTTATTAGGCTGACTCGGTTCTGAGGGCTTGGAACCGAACCCATCGGTGATGAATGAAAAGAAGATTAACAACATCAGATATAATGTTTAAAGATTGTGACAGCCATTTCAGTGAAAATGTTAAGTTATTTAAAAGAAAAAGTTGTTCTAACCCCCCCCCCCCCATTACACCGCTCTATAGCTATCTTTGAACAGTTATGTACACAGGAGATAATAGATTTGTACCATAACCATAGGAAAAGATTTTACAGTTTGTCCCCGTGAAGAGGCTAAGTTATTGAATGAATTAAGAGCCAGCCCAAATTTGAGGTTCATGAAACCTAACAAAGGGGGAAGGGATGGTCATTACTGAGAAGACAGATTACATTAGTCAGATTTTTATAATCTTACAGGAACAGGATAAATATGAAGTGGTGTCAGGGAATGAATTAAACATTGTGCATAGAAAAATACAGTTGTTATTGGAGTATTCTTTGTTCCAGGGCACTATTAATGAAGAGATGTACAACTTTTTAATTAATGAGCACCCCACCATCCCAACGGTTTTCAGGATACAGAAGATTCATAAGAACATCATGAACCCCCCCCCCCCCGTAGATTGATTGTGACTTCTCACAATAGTTCTACCTATTCCTTGGGGATATTTGTCTATAGACTGGTAAGAAATTCAATAATGGCTATTTAGCACATTTTAAAAGACTCCTGGGATTTCCTTTCTAGAATAAAGGAAGAATTTTATACAGACCTTTTGTTGTTTCTCCACCATTGATGTGGTAGATCTATTTACTTCCATTCCACATCAGGAAGGGCTTTATTTGTATCAGAAAGCCTTATTGGAGAGAACGATCCTAAGGGGGTCCTTATTAAATTTTACTATGTTGGTGATGGAAGTTATTTTGAAAAACAATTTCTTTATCCTTGAGGGAGAATTTTTCAGACAGACTTGTGGTGTGACAATGGGAGCTAGCTGTGCACTACTGTTTGCCAGTTTAGTAATGTTTTCTTGGGAGAAGAAACATATTTTGGAGAGCCTCTACAAGGACCACTGGTTTTGTTACCTAGATTTTTGGATGTAGTTTTTATTTTATGGAAAACTGCAAGTAGACATGAACAGTTCACCAATTATATTAATGGTATTTGCAGTTATTTCCATTTGACATCAACACACTCTAAGTGGAGGGTGGATTATTTAGATGTAACCTTGACCAAGGACGTGGATGAGGATTGCTTTTGTTCCAGAATTTATAGGAAACCCACATTTTTGAATGATTATTTAGATTTTTGGGAGCAGTCACCCAGAATTTATTAGGAAGAACATAGTTAAAGGCCAGCTGGTCCGAATAGCTAGGATGTGCTCAGAACTGGAAGTTTGTAGGAACAAAACGGGCACTTTAGTAGAGTTTTTTTATTGAAATGGGATATCCCTTGCAGTTGGTTCTTTATACCTGTGAACAAGTGTTTGAAGGATGGGGGACGAGATAGCTGCCTTTATTAGGAGCCCCACTTTTGGACAATAAGTCTGGGAATAGCAAGGGTCCCTACATTTACTCTATGGTTTTGACTTGTGGTGAATTGAGTGGAAGAGTTAGAGACATATTGTAAAAGAATTGGGTGATATTTAAGGGTAATAATGAGTTTATCAACACCCTTGGTAACATTCCCAAATTTGTTTATAAAACAGATTTGAAGTTAAAATTCTTGGTAGAACACCCAGTGATCCCCCAGAAGTTAAATTTTTAAAGGAACAGAGAAGTGTGGAGCTTGTAGATATTGTAGACACATTCTCCAAGAAACAAATATATTTGTTGGACAGCCCCCTTTTAATGTCAAACTTGCTCCAGGAAATTGTGGGTCTAAGGGCTTGGTATACATTGCAATATGTCAAGGATGCCAACATTTTTATGTTGGTAAAACTGAAAGGGTATTCAGAAAACGTATATATGAGCATTTATACGCTATTAAACAGGGGAATGAAAATAATGCCAGTACAGACATCTTAAAAACTTACCAACTTGTGGAGAATTTCATTTTAGGATACTACAAATAGTGGAAAAGGACATTGGGGTGGGTTCCGGGAGAACAAACTAGAGAGGATGGAATTCTACTAGCAGCTCAGATTTAATGCCACAGTTGTCCGAGGAATAAATGATTTTTGTTCCCTGATGTCTATTTTAAAAAACAAATCTTTGATTTTATAGCTTAGGGTTTTAGGTATTATAATGTTTTTTAAGAAGTTAATTAGATAAGAATTAATATGTTTATTAGACTTTTAATTGATAGGTGTGGTTTCAGTTTCACTTGTATATAAGGAAGGCAAAATGTACTTTAGTACATGGTTCTGATGAAGTCCTGATGTCTTTGGACGAAAGCACTTGACTGGATTACTATATGAGTGGATTGTGATTTTGCACATTAAAGCTTTATTTTTTCCATTTGTTGGTCCACGTGTGGTGGTTCTAGCTGGGCACTGCTTGGGCTATTAATAGTTTCCCCAACATCACCATACTAGATTTTCACAAATGACAAGTAATTTACAGGCAGAGTATAGCCATAGTAAAAGTCACTTAGAAACTACACTGTTATTTAAAAAAAAAGTATAAATTAAGAGTTATAAGTTCTTTGATATAGTTAAAATGTGTTCTTTGAAGTACAGAACATCATCTAACATGAGAGGAGGGCTTTAGTTGATACAGATTTTACTAGACTTTTAGTTAAACAAAGTTGCACTGTTGTAACACCCATGCAGAATGAGATCTCTCACATCCTGCACATTGTCATCTTTCTTTTTCAAAACACTCAGAATGATAGGTGAACTGTTTTTGTATAAAATAGTTGTGGCCGGCTCCAGTGGAATAGAAGGACAAGTACAGCTCAAGCGAATTGAGTTCAGTTAGTAACTCTGGTGTTTGATGAAGCTGTCAGGGAGGGTGGGTGTGCCCCTCATAGGAGGAGGGCAGGTCTGATGTATGTTGCAGCAGTTCTTCAGAAGTAGGACGGCCTGAGACCTGGGAGTTTTCTTGTGTTGCACCAAATTGTTAGTTGGTGATTTGCTTTCCTTGAGCAAGTTCATGGGAGTGTGTAGTTGCATAGGGGAATGTGATGAGGCTCCCAGTGTGACGTGGGTCACACTTCATTCCACCTACAGGAGGAGGTTAGGCCCATTAGTAATGTCCTCATTGCCAGGATACCAGTGAGTATACAAGCAACATTTGTGACTCCTCAGTTGCACACCCCCCCCCCATGGCTGTCCCCTCTGTTAGGGAATAAATGGGCATGAGTCCAACTGCAGGAGACACCTGATGGTCATCAAGAACAGGGGCAAAAAGCATATAGGTAAAAAAAAAATGTCTTAGAATGTTTAATGATAAAATTAAGACAAATATAAGAAACAGTTTAGCTAGAGTATGAGGTACAATACATACATGTATGTGATATTCAAATTCCTAATTAATTGTTTTAGGCTGAAGCAAGCACAATGGTTGACATTTAAAAATGAGTGCTATACACTCACACTGCACTAATGTTTGGGAGTTCACTGCGCAAGGCAGCTCACAGCTAAGAAGGCAAGCATTATTTATTGTCTTTGAATCCCTAAAGCATTCACATGGCAACTCACTATGTATCGTTTATCTGTGAATCCCAGCCTAAGTTGCCAACAGTCCTCACTTGTGCTTCATTAGCTGCATTGAAAATTTGTAAGAGTAGAGAGTTCAGACTTACACAATGCAGGTATATACTTGACTGCACTTTGGTCAAAGGTGAGTGTTTCATATTAAGCTTTAGTCCAAAGTCTGTCTTTTAATATTTTTCATTGATCATCTCTAACCTGGAATCTCAAGACCTCTTAGCACTAGTCTAGCTGTGCAGTAGACTTTCAGTTGTACTGAGTGAGATTCAAGAGACATAAGTTCTGAAACTTGTTTTCCAAGAAAGTGCTTCAGATTTGATACATCCAAATGCAAAATATAGTCAGTAATAAAAATGTTTAAAATATAGTATGGATGCTCTTTTAACAACTGCAGAGAAAGACATCCTGAAGATCATAATCATTAAGCAAATGAAGCAAGAAAGCTAAAAGGTATTAAGTTTGCAAGCCAAAGTATACTTGCAGTATGCATTAACATCCAGGAAAATCAAGACCTCTACTGATCTTGTACAACAAAGTATACAAAGCAAATTCAAATAAGTAGGTGCCTTCTTGAATAATGCCAGTTATGTTGCTTCTTAAAAGACTAATATGAGTAAATTTATGCTTTAGCTGAGTTGCCCAAGTTGTTTTAGTTCAGGTAAATGTTGAACACCCAGTATCACTTGCGAATGACATGGATATTTTTTAAATGAAACCAGTAACCATTATTCAAACTACCAAAAATAAAATGCTCTTGTTCACTAATCCAAAAATAATGAACATCATTGTGTTACAATCCAACAGGCCAAATGGTTACCAGTTACAGCAAGAGCAACACTTTTAAGTTGCTAAATGAAAACTACTGTCCCCCCACTCATTCACTGATGAACGATCACAAGATTCAAGGTGCTTCTTTTCATTTAAAAGGCGTGAAAGTGCTTGGTGAAAGAGGCCAAGTCTTTCTCTGAACATTTGTGAAAATGCCTTGTTCAAGACAGACCATGCATCCTTAACAGTTAAGTGAAATTATCAACCTTCAAGAAGAAGCCACATCTAGACCTTACTAAAGAATTTATTTATTTACTATTTGTTAACTGGGTAAGTGGGCTGGCCTATTGACCTTTTTCAGCCACAACCTAGTCTCCATGAACAGAGCCAGAGCATGAAATAATGGCAAATTGAACAGATATTATACACCCAAAGCAAGGCTTGTAGATAAACCCGTCTTTAATTCACAGATAAAATAAGGACATAAGCATTTTCGTAGTATCACTACTTCATCAGATGTAAATCACAACAGCAAAACCCCTCCTTAAATACCATTAAAATAAGTCACATGTATCAAATCATTTACAAATTAAAGGAATAAGCACTATAAAACATTAAAATAGCAGCACTCACAAAAACATACAAAAAACTGTTTAAAACAGCATTACTTCATAACATAATTAATGCATCAATGCCTAAAATAATTCATTTTCTCTTCCGGGCTCTAGCCTTGAGTTTAGGTCTCAGTGGAACCCTGTCATTCAGGCCATGCCCAAAGTCCCCTCTCATCCTTATTATCCATTTCGGCTCCAACAGTTCTGTTTGATTTCTAATATTTCCCTTTCTATTACTTTCCATAACTTGTCCAATTACTAAAAATTTAAAATAATGTGTTGTATCAGTCTCAGAGATACGCTTGAAGAGAGCGCTCACTGTATCATTCTTACCTATATGGTAGTAGTGCTCCCTAATTCTGTCTTTTAATGCTCTATCCATCTTACCAATATAGAATTTTTTTTACATATGGTGCAGTGTGCCAGGTAAACAACATGGAGAGTATCACATGAGGCTTGAACACTAAACCTATAAACCTTACCTTGATCAGGGTGACTAAACACCCCACTACTATCTATATATCTACAAACTTGACAGTGTCCACATGCTAGGGTACACCCTTCATGTGCAGTAGGCTGTTTCTGTTTGGGATAACATAACCGTCTCTTAAGTGAATACATATTCTTGTAGACAAATGATGGTCTTACATCAACTACATCAGTGATGTCTCTATCTGTTGTCAATACTGCCCAATGTTTCTCTATAACTTCCTTATAAAGCCTGACATCACTAGAGTAGGACAGACAAACTCAGTCTACTGTTTCTATCCACCTCTTTTTCAGTTTTCTTCTCATACTTCTCTCCAAAATAAGGCCTGGCTCTAGTGTCTCTTAACCTAACTACTTCTTCAATGTTCTCAGTGATCTCATGATGTTTATATCCCCTTGATATTAATGCATCTTTCAATAGCCCAGTTTGTGTATTAAAGTCAGATTCTCTCACACTTAATCTAGAAGCCCTATAAGTCTGACTCCTAATAACACTTCTAAAGACATGTGGTGGATGCATACTATCTTTATACAAAAGATGATTACAGTGACAAGACTTCTTATGTAATTCTGTGTAAATATGTGCATCAATATCACAGATTACTATAACATCTAGAAAATCAACAGAAGAAGTAGAGATGTTGCATGAAAACCTCAAATAAGTAGTAGTCTCATTTATATATTTAATAAAGTCATGCACCATAAATTTCGGACCATCCCAAATGAGGAAAAGGTCATCTACAAACCTATGGTAGAAAGCGACCTGAACTTTAAATGGTCCCTCACATATGAACCTTTGTTCCCAAACATTCATCACGACATTGGTATAGCTATTGGCACATGAAGTGCCCATAGCTACGCCATGTCTCTGCCAGTAATAATGCCCATTGAATAAAAAAAAATATTATTCAAGATGCATTCCAATAATTGACATATTAATCTTATTTTAATACTGTCAAAATCTGTGTATAGTTATAATTGCTTAATGCTAGATAAACCCTCCTCATTTGGGATGACCGTAAATAAGGAAGTGACATCAAGTGTCATTAAATGCAAAGTTCGCCTTTTTTTATACAACATAAGAAAGGAATACAAATCATTTAAAAAATGCTGCTTATCTCGTAGAATATTAGGACATGTGTTCAATGCTGTCCTTAACTGCTTCTCTACATAAATGGAGGCTGGCTCTGTACACCAGTTCCTCCCTGCTACTATGGGTCGAAATGATAGATTCAAGGGGTCTTTATGTATTTTGGGCAGGCCCTGAATGACAGGTATCAATGCTTCCCTCACTGTCAGATAGTTATACAACTCTCTATCAATAGTACAATCATCCAAAAGCATTAAAAAAGTACCATTGACTTTTTTGATAATAACATCAATCTGCTCAAAAGCAGTTCTTATATAAAAACTTTTATCATTCAACATACTTTCCATAGCTTTGTTATATACATCTGTATCAAAAATTACAATAGGCCCACCCTTATCAGCGGGTCTAATTGTTAAATGGCAATTATTTTGTAAGCCATTCAAAGCTTGATACTCATCTTTAGACATATTGGATTTACCGTATGATCTGCTGCTACCAGAACTATACATCTTGTAAAAATCATCCAAACACAATTTCTCAAAAGCTGTAACTAAAGGATGAAGGTTAGGTATAATCGTACTAGGCTTACTAAACAATTTCCTACCATTATTGTTTTCACAGTTTTTGAAACACAATTTCAACAAGATATTCCTAATAAACAATTTAAAGTCAATAATTGCCTCTGCGAAGTCTTGCTTCTGGGTAGGAATAAACGTTAAGCCTTTTGATAATACTCTGATCTCAGCGGCAGTTAAAACATGACTGGACAAATTCCAGATTAGTTTATTCATACCTTGTTCAGGAATTTCTTGATGGTCGGTGTGCCCATAGCCTCGTCTTCTGGCCTCCTCTTCATTCTCGTTCTCCCCCCAAGATCGAGATCTGTCTGTATCCCTCACTAGCATTTTGATGGATAAGGGAAACTTCCACTGTCCCTGTAAAAAAGGACCTGTTGTCTGAACTGAACTCATTGACGCTGACGCGGGGCCTGTTGTAGTCCTCACCACACTGCCGGAGGCATTAGATTGATGCACCTGCGCTGTAACCTGAATAGTTCACCTCCTCGTTCCTGCCGATACAGCCGGTATGTCTGCTGATTCAGTATTTGCTGGCTGCAGCGACACTTCACTTCCTGGTTCACCAACCTCACTCACAGGAGGAGCAGCATTCCTGCTCAATGGTGCAGGTGGGATTCGAGTTGTAGAGGCAGTACTTATGTTATCTTGCACAGTTCGCGGCCACATGAAGACATTGCCTTGTGCAAAATCTGCTCTATCTCTGCATAATTTCTTCTGCTTAATATGGCACAGTCTGCGTTCATAAGCTATGACTGAGTGTATGACCTCTGTGATGTATTTGTCAACTAAGTAATTATCAAAGTCATGAAACAATACATTATATAGAGCCTTTATCTGAACAAAAAGTTCACTGATCTCGGTTTGTGCGTGTTTAATAACCAGCTGCATATACTTGCAGCTACACTCTAAGTTAACCATTTGCCATTCAGTTAACAGTTGTGGTATAGCGTTCCCTTGTGCAGGCATTAATAAAACCCTCAGTCCTCTTGGAACTATTTTCTCTTGTAAACAAACCTCCAAATGGAACTTTTGATACTGTAGTCTTCTTAATTTAAACATGCTGCTTTCTATTAACCAGACTTTAGTCTTTAAGGCAGCAATATCCACAGGGACATTAGAAGTTGTAGCCTGGTAGTGCTGGGGTGCTCTCTGGAGCTTTGAGCCAGGATTCTGTTATTGCACAGATATCGATTTGCTCCATGCTAAGGAGTGCCTTGAGTGCTTGCATTTTGAGGTTTAGACTTCTGGCATTGAATAGCAATACCCTCAGTTTTTGGTTTCTTGTGTTGTTTATGGAGGTGGGTTTGTCTTCTGGGCCTTGCCTAAAAAGGCACTATGGGGGTGGCAAGAGCCTTGGCCAGTATTCGAAAGCCTAAGGGTGACAGGTGCAAGCCATCTCTGGTGAAGAGGGTGGCTTGTCGAGCATGTCGTCTCAGGCTGACAGACACTGGATCCCCTTTGAATGACACCAATAGCTTAGCCAGTTGTTAAAACTGATCATTTTTTCCTCGTACTGTGGCATCAGTCTTGGTGAGGGCAAGATGCTACTCAGGGTCAGGGTCATACTGGCCTGGGGCTACATGATCAGAGAGCTCCTCTATGTCTCTTTTCATGTAGTCCAGGGAGGTACGTCTCAGGTCGTTCACACCAGCATGTACAATGACAGAGTCATATTTGTACTTCTTTTGGAGTGACCTGAGTGCTTGTGTTATGTGGCAGATCCTGGCACCCGACAGGCAGCTCACAGTAACCTTCTCCTTGTTCATTCTAGTGAGTGGGACGTCAGTGTGTCTGACTATGGAGTCACCTATTACTAGTGTATTGGGTGTGTTGTTGTGCCTTATGGGCTGTGGTTGCTTGGCACACTTGATTTGTGAAGTATCTGATATGAGGTTTTTGTTTGAAGGTGGAGGTTACTTGGATGTCTGCTTTGGAGGTCTCTGCTGCTTAGGCAGATTTTTGTTTAGAGCCTCCGAGTATGTTTTAGAGTATTTATGTGTGTTGTTTGCTAGTGCATGTATGACTGTTTTATGTGAGACTGGAAATGTGGTGCAAGTGTTTCCCTTCTCCTCCTGACTGGCTGTTCCAGCCTTGGGTTGAGAGAGCTTGGCCTCCAGTTTGGTTGTATAGTTGCATCTTCCACATACATTTATGTTTTTTGGAAGGAGGAGAGGGTTGTCCGTGTACATGAGGCAACTGTAACATTGCCTCAAGATTCCCAGATTCACCAGCTGGACCGGGGAGTATACCTGAAACTGCCCTTTGGACATGCCTGTATGGATAACTGAACTGTTTACTGATTTCCTGGTAGGGACGAAATAGGGAGCATTGAACTATTGTATAGTAAAGGGGGAGGTGTTGTGTTAGCATTTATTAGTGCTTACTGAGAGCTTGGAGCAGTGCTGGGCTGTAAAAGGGAAGTTAGAGTGCTTAGTTTGAAAGTTTGACTAGTTCTAAGGGAAAAATTGAAGAGCAGACTTCGTGGTTTAACCCTAGCTAACCGGCACTGTGCAGTGCCCAAAACCGCGCAAATGCGGGTTTTAAGGCAGGGAGATGAAAGAGATAGGAATTAGCCCAAAACGGCCAATAAACAACAAGTTGCTGGGCTGTGACCACTCCTCCAGGGACAGATAGGCTGCTCAAAGCTCCCCACTCTCACTGGTGAACAGAGAAACTTCCTCCTATCCAAGTAAGGATATGGGTAACACAAGAGCTTATACCACAGTCCTGAATTCAGCAAAACCTGAAAACTGGAGTAGACTAGCTTAAAAAAGGTGGGAAACAAGAATATTTTTTTTTTTTTTCTTTTTTAGCAGAGATACAATGAAAATTCACAAAAACACTTTATGCTTATATCAGGCTAGCGCACTTTAGTGTGTAGCCTGCAACAGTTAAACAGCACAAAAAAACAACTTTAAACAACTTATAAAGTGCTAACAGCAAAAAGCAGTTTTTAGTATGCAGCAAGGAGTTTTTAAAGCTCAGAGTAGCTAGAAATCACTTTTCTGCGAGCCTAGCAGTTGCAGGAGAAAATGCAGAGAAAATATATTTAAAATCTGTTGAAAGTCACTCTTTTTATGATAGCTTTTTGAAACGAAAACTGCGCAAAAAGAGAGTGTTGCCATATGGACCATAAACACTTGACACAAGAATAGATCCCAAGTCTTTTCTAAATTTCGCACTTACCACGATCCTGTTCTTTCAGAAATAGGCAGAGAGCGTGTGTGTGTGTGTGTGTGTGTGTGTGTGTGTGTGTGTGTGTGTGTGTGTGTGTGTGTGTGTGAATGTATAGGGAACTAAATATCATTGAATCCCCCTTTGATCATCGTCTGTTTAGTCAACAAAATGTATTCAGCTACACAAATGGAGATTGGAAAATATGCCCTTTCCCTGACATTGTGCAGTCTGGAGTTAGTATGTATAATTAGTAGGGGGGACTTGCTCCTTGCAAAAAAAAAAAAAAAACAATGTTTTATGCACTTTTTTAAACTTATGTTTTTCATGTGCCGAGAGTGTTGCTTGACATATGTGTAGTAAGTAGTGTGTCAGCATTTGCAAAGTCAGCCTTTTCTGGTAGATATTGTGAGCATCTATAGTTGGGTGTTTCGATTAAATTCAATACATGTGTCTATAAATATATAAATAAAAATATGTGTGTGATATATATGTTTGTGTATGTGTGTGTATATATATATATATATCTATATAGATTTACTATCACAATTTCGCTGTGCAATTGCACGGCTATGAAGTATTCGAACAACATATGTTCGAATACTTCATAGTTCGGCAGGTTATGTGAGCAACAGTTATTATTGCGAATGGACTGTGCATTCGCAATTATAACGTTCGCTCATGTAAGGGGATCGCGGTACAGTGCGGTTAGGGAAATACATCCCTTTCCTCACTGTAGTGCGATCTCGGAGTTGGAATATTAAGTTGGGGGGTGTGAGTTTAGGCTAGTTAGGTAGGGAGTTAAGGGAACGGTGGGAGTGCTGTTAATTGTCGAAAATGTTCCTCGTGACATTTTCGACAATTCACAGCTGTTTTCGACATTAGGTACATACGGAAATGTGTACTTTTGGCGAAACACTTCGCTAATACGTACACATTTTATTTTCACTTTCGACATTTTGATAGTAAACCATATATATATATATATATATATATATATATATATATATATATATGTGTGTGTGTATATATATATATATATATATATATAGTTGTAGTATTTTTGAGCAAAATGCTCAAAGGTCGAAATCTGTTTGATCAGCACAAACAGATGCTTAACACGTGTGCAAGATCCCCGGGTAGGGGAATTAGCCCTTTCCCTGTGGATTGCATGATCTCAGACATAGTATATATAATTAACAGGGGTGTGAGGGAGGAGGGCAATTTGTTTTCCTGGCTCTTTGAGACTTCCTAGACTCACAAACCATTGCTAAATCCTAATTGCACTTCTGCAGTTAATTGCAGACTTCTCTTTTTTTGAATTCTGCTAACCATCATTCCCCTCTCCCATCACAGCATTTTGCACAGAGCATAGTCAAACTGCCATCTGTTTCATTATATACTATATTAGTGTATAAAAATGCCAAACCTGATGCCTGTATTGTTATTTGACACTATACCTAGCACCACTGATCAACAGACTCCTATACAGTGAATTTGTACTTGGTTAGATGAGATGTTCATCGTGTTAACCTGCTGCAGTCATCACACTTGGGTTATCTTGTCGTCAGGCGGTCCCGCAGTTGGCCTGAATTCCAAAGTCTTGGTCCGGCGTTGGTTGCTGTCGCTTCTTCCCTGACGTCAGTGCGCCAGGGGTATATAGAAGGCATCCGATGCCATTTTCTTCGGTCTTTCTTGCCGCGCGGTGCCCGAAGCAGAAGCAGTTCGCAAGTGCCGGTCGGCCAACTCCTGAGAGTTTCGAAGTCGAATTTCAGATCCGAAGTCTTCTATAAAGCTAAGTACCCCATTGGGGAAACTTTTCTTACCTCAGACCAATGTCAGAAAAAGTTAACAATTGTATTTCTTGTGGGAAGCAAATACCTCATAAGGATTTTCACTCTTATTGTATACCTTGCCTAGGCCCAGACCACGACGTCACTGGTTGTCGCTTTTGTGCTAGGTTCAATAAGCGAACTATAAAACGACGCTTTGATTTCGCACGACACTACTTCAGTAGAAAATTGAATTACACTATGCCGTCGGAGCAACCGACTACCGGCATGCACAAAAAACATAAAGATAAGGACAGGCAGCCTAGATCCAAGCTAGGCTCCGAGGCCTCGGCTGGGTCGGTCACCGGTTCACCGGTTTTCAGTGAGGCACATACACAGCCCTTGACTACCGCAGAATTGGTACCCCAGACCACTTTGGATTCTCTGGTGGAGAGTTCTAGGCCGACTCAGCCATTTTCTTTAGGCCCTACCGACGACATTGCAGAAGGAGAAGCCGGTGCTGCAGAAACACCTTGGGTTTCTGAAGGTGTCTTCAGACCGACGATGCTCACCATAAAACCATATCCTAAGCTTAAGACTCCTCTTAAACCAAAAAAGACTGCACTTCAGTCCCCAGTTCAAGGCTCCATGCCTCAGAAACAGATGCTTAAAATAGCTGAAGATTTGATCTCTTTAATCAGGGGTTCCCAACCCCCACCCGACAAAAGGCCTAGACAAGAGGAAGATTATGCCTCCTCTGATCAACAGTCTATTTCCTCAGGCTCCTCTGAGGAACAAGATTACTCCTTTCCCCCTTATGAAGATTCTGATGCTGAGGATTCCATCCCCTCAGCTTCTCCCCCTGAAGACTTCTCCTTTGGGGAAACCTTACATACCATGAGAGAACATTTTCACTGGGAAGGCCAGGACTACTCCAACTCAAAGAAAAGGCTCAGAGAGTTTCTTTTACTCCCCCAGCACAGACCACTGGCTATCCCCCCAGTTTTAGACATTGTGGATGATGTTTACGTAGAATCTAGTCTAAATCCAGATTCTCTGCCTCCTGCTCCAGCCAAACCAGATAGATATTATAGAGTGCCTGACTCCCACAAATTCCTTTACAAAAGCCCTGTTGCTGACCCAGAGACTATCTCCCAGGGTCCCAAAGGGGCTAAGGCTTCTATGGCTAAAAATCCGGTACCCTCTGAAAGGGACTCTAGAGCACTAGACAGGTGGGGGAAGAAGGTTTACACCTCAGCCACTCTAGCTATGAGAGCACTAAATTGTCAATTTCACATGCTTAAATACCAGCAATTCCTAATGTCTCAAATAAAACAAAAGATGAGCACACACCCTCAACAGTCTGAATTGAAGGAAATGCAGGATCTGTTGCATGCAGCTGAACAGGTGGGCAAACATACTTTACAATGTGGATTTGATTCCTTGGAAGCTTCCTGTAGAGCAGCTGTTACTGGGTCTGTTATACGTAGGCATGCTTGGTTAAAGGAACAAACTCTGCCTGATCATGTTAAAAGCAAAGTTACTAGATGCTCCCTTACAGCAGGATGTCCTATTTGGGGTTAAAGCAGAAGAAGTTTTAAAGAAAATGGAGGATAAGGCAAAATCTATGCAGACGGTCAAAGATTTCTTACAGGTTCAGCCCCCACGCTTCAGCAGAAATTGGCCAACAAAAAATTAGTCCTTTCCAGCTACTGACAGACCACAGAGGAGTAAATACAGACGCCCAAGAGGCAGAGGACAAGCACAAACCCATTACAAACCTCAACAATGGGGCTCTGCAACACAGAAGAGAGGAGAAGATGGCCCAAACTACTAGAAGGCAAACACAATGACTTAAATCTCAAATTGCCAAGCAAAACTCTCTTGGCAGCTCCCTTGGGAGGAAAATTAGCACTTTTTATAGACAACTGGCGCATCGTCACAAAGGACAAATGGGTCCTGGACATTATTTCACAAGGATACAGATTCCATTTCCACACCTTGCCAACGATAAGAGGAATGCCAAACCTGCCACCAAATCAATGGGCAGAGGCACAAAAACAAATTACAGCTCTCGTGGACATGAGAGCCATTCAACTGGTACCTACACGGGAGCAAAGCCAAGGATTTTACTCACGGCTCTTTCTAGTCCCCAGAAAGGACAATGCTTGGAGACCCATTCTGGACCTTTCAATTCTAAACACCTTCTTACAAGTACCCAAATTCAAGATGCTAACACTACAGCAGCTTCTTCCCATGTTGGGCAAGAAAGCATGGCTAGTAACGTTGGACCTCAAGGAGGCATACCTGCATGTCCCTATCAGACAAAATTGCAGAAGATACCTCCATTTCATTGCAGGTTCAACCCATTATCAATTCTCTGCACTGCCCTTTGGCTTATCCACTGCACCCAGGGTCTTCACAAAATGCCTGGCACCAGTAATTGCATACTGCAGACAAAGAGGAATTCAAATATACCCATACCTGGACGACTGCCTCATCCAAGCAGAAAGCAAGGACATCCTCTTACAACATCTGGCTTTTGTAAAACACCTTCTATGTTGCCTAGGGTACACAGTAAACGAAAAGAAATCAGAACTAGTACCCTCACAAAATATGACATTCCTGGGTGTCAGCTTGAATACAACGGCCCAGATGGCTTATCTGACGCCAGACAGACAACTACAACTGACTCAATACTTCAAAACAATGGCAACAAAGACCCAACTCCCTGCAAGAAAAATTCTGCAGGCCTTGGGCTTCATGGCATCTTGCATACTACTAATACCATTTGCAAAACTGCATATGAGGAAATTACAGTGGTACCTAAAAAGCGTATGGACTCAGCTTGGACACAATGATATCTCTCATTCCCTGCCTTCAACACGAGTTTCTTTGAAGGTCACAGGCATGTCACCTCAACAAGGGTCAGCCTTTCACCTTGCCCCCAGCCAGGCAAACTATGACAACAGATGCATCTGACTATGCCTGGGGGGGCACACATGGTAGGACGGCGCGTTCAAGGCATATGGACTGCAGATCAAAGGAATCTGCACATCAATCAAAAAGAAATGCTAGCTGTACAGAATGCCCTGACAGCCTTCAAGGACCTCTTACATCCAGGGCAGCTTACAATAAGGACGGACAACACCACAATAATGTGGTGCATAAACAAACAAGGGGGTACACACTCCTACCCTCTATGCAGGCAAGCAATGACCTTGTGGAACACAGCACTGGCTCACCAAGTTCAGCTACAAGCTCAATTCCTGCCAGGAAAAAAGAACACATTGGCGGACGACCTAAGCAGAAACATCAAGGATCCCCACGAGTGGAAACTGGATCCACAAGTATTTGCAATGATAACTCAAAAATGGGGGCACCCATACATAGACCTGTTTGCCAGCCCCAAAAACTATCAGCTAACAAAATTTTGTACAAGGACATTTCACCATCAAGCTTGGAAAGTGGATGCACTCTCATTCAGTTGGAAAAACCTGACAGTATATGCCTTCCCTCCATTGCCCCTTCTCACAAAGGTGCTGCTGAAAGTCAGGATGGAGAGACCCAGAATGATACTCTTAGCCCCAGACTGGCCACGCCAGCACTGGTACCCACTACTAAGGAATATGACCCAGGGCCCACCTTGAATTTTACCACAAATTACTCATTTGCTCACACAGCAAGACAGTCAGATTCTACACAGCCAGCTCAAAACCTTAAATTTGGCTGCATGGCATATCACCTAAGCAACCAGCCAGCTCCTCTTCCTCAAGCTGTTATGGATGTTATTCTGGAAGCCAGGAGGCCCAGCACCAGGAAGGCCTACTCGGACAAATGGAAAAGGTTTTGCACCTGGAACCAAGCTAAAGGCCAAGATACCCTTCAGCCACACATGCCTCAGATTCTACAGTATTTAACTGAGATGTTACACAAAGGACTTTCTTTTTCATCCTTTAAAATCCACGCCTCAGCTATTTCAGCCCACTACAACACAGATCCTCCCTTATTTTCACATCCGCTGCTAAGGCAGTTTCTCAGAGGGGCCAAAAACATTAGGCCAACCTGGGACCTAAATTTTGTTCTGAAAAAACTTACGCTACCTCCTTTTGAACCAGCTTTCTCAGCTGACTTAAAGTTTATATCATGGAAGACTGCCCTGCTGCTAGCAATAACTTCAGCCAGAAGAGTCTCAGAGCTTCAGGCACTAATGGCAGTAGAGCCTTTCCTCATTTTTCATCAAGACAGAGTTTCTCTGCAAACTAACCCCTCCTTTATGCCTAAGGTGGTATCCAGTGTGGCTCTGAATCAAACCATCCATTTACCCACCTTCTTTCCAAATCCACAGAATAAAGGAGAAAGACTCCTGCACTCCTTGGACATTCACAGGTAACTACGTTACTACTTGGATAAAACTAAGGTTTTCAGAAAATCTGACCAGCTCTTTGTATCCTATGCTGCAGCTTTACAAGGAAAGGCTATGTCAAAACAGACCATTTCCAAATGGATAGGACATTGCATTCGTTTTTGCTACACCCACCATGGAAAACCAGTTCCTGCTAGCATAAGGCCCCACTCTACCAGGGCAGCAGCTACATCTACAGCCTTCCTCTGGGGGGTACCAACCAAGGATATTTTGGAAGCTGCAACTTGGAGTTCAGTACACACCTTCAGCAAACACTATCACTTACCACTTTACTCGAAGACTAGAGCTGGCTTCGCCACTGCAGTTCTGCAGGGCCTTCTAGCCTCCTCTAACCCTGTTTGACTCCACCTCCCATCCTTAGCTTTGGGATTCTACCCAAGTGTGATGACTGCAGCAGGGTAACATGATGAACATAGTACAGTTTTGTACCTACCATAAATGTAGATGTTCGAGTGTATACCCTGCTGCAGTCCAGGTTACCCTCCCTCTATCCCCTCTGACCTATCTAACTAAAACCTTTCAATGCCTTAAATGCTGATACTACCTTTGTGGTGTATTTGCTTATAGCTGGAGGGATGTTTTGTTTGTGCTAAACTTTTATGACCACCATTTTGGGGGGGCACCTGACACCTGGGGCAAGAAAAACTGAAGAAAATGGCATCGGATGCCTCCTATATACCCCTGGCACACTGACATCAAGGAAGAAGCGACAGCAACTGACGCCGGACCAAGACTTTGGAATTCAGGCCGACTGCGGGACCGCCTTACGGCAGGATAACCCAAGTGTGATGACTGCAGCAGGGTAAACACTCGAACATCTACATTTATGGTAGGTACAAAACTGTACTTTAACTGCACCAGTCATAATAAAAATGCAAAATCTGAATAAACTACTGTTCCAGTCACTGTCACTGAATGTGATCTATTTAGGTGTTCCTAGAGTAAAGCCTTTCTTGTAATTTGCATGGCTATTTATATGGAAAATAGAAAAGTATGTATTACTTGTTACTGCTTTGTATAATTTAGATCTGACAAAGCTCTGACTAGGGTGAAAGCTCTCATCTCTTGTTTTAACTTAATGAACCATGGATCTGATGTCCATTTTCATTCTTCCTCACTTATGGTTCTCGGACCCGATCATCGGATCCAGCTTGGCAGTATTTTCTAGACTTTGCAGCCCAATCTCAAGCTCCTCCCTCTTTCCACAATGCACCACACTGTCTCTATCTCCTCAGATATCATTTACCACCATCCTTGTAAGATGGAAGATTCCAATTCACGAGTTTTAAGGAACTTTAGTTGTTAATCTTTTTTTAATTTAATTTTAAAATCTGTAGTCCTTTCTTAATAACCCACCCTCATTTTTCCTACTTTTCAACTAGTATGTAGTTGGTGTTTTCTTTGTTTAATCGCTGATGTTTTTCGTGTTTCACTGTTGCAGTCATCACACTTGGGTTATCTGCCTGCAGGTAGCCCTCAGTCGGTCCGAATACCAGAGACTTAGTATTTCTGCGTCAGTTGCTGTTGCTCCAGGACTGACGTCAGGGGTATAAAAACAGGCAGCCGATGCCATTACATCAGTCTTTCTTGCCGAGGAGCCCGAAGCAGAAGCAGTTCGTACAATTGCCGGTCGGCCGCTACCTGAGTTTTTAGTTTACGAATTGAATCATCCTAAAGTCTTCTAAAGCCAAGTACCCTGTTGGGGATCCTTTTTTCTTGCTCTAACCGATGTCAGAAAAAGTTAACAATTGTCTTGCCTGTGGAAAGCAAATACCACACCGAGATTTTCATTCTTACTGCATCACCTGTTTAGGCCCAGACCACAACGTACCTCGCTGTTGGTTTTGTGCCTTGTTCAATGCTATAACCATTCATCATCGGGCGCTTATTGTCACTAAATACTTTCGTTCTCTGTCTCTGTATTCTGAAATGGCTTCAGTAAGCCATCCGACTACTGATATTCTGAAAAAACGTAAGGATAAAGACAGAGACAGACCGTACAGGTCCAAAACTGCAGACGATGCTTCCATTAAGCTAGTCGCCAGTTTGCCAGTACTCAGTGAGGCGCTTTCGTAGCCCCTGATGCCCGCTTCTATGGATTTGCAGGCCTCTACTGAGACCCATTCAGAGTCCGGTATGCTGTGAGACTCTTCTTCAACTATGGAACCAGCGAATGTCTCTACCTTGGATGGGTCCGGAGCCACTGAGCAGGCACCGGCTTCTGAGGAAGTTCTTCACACTACCGATGTTCGACACAAATCGACAACTTCTTTCGCATCTTCAGTTCTGTCTAAAAGTACCGAGTTTCTAAGGCCAGGAGTATGCTCTATGCCTAGAAAACCAACGAACAAAGTGCATGCACCTGCTTCCTTGCCACAACATCAAATGCTTAAAATCTCAGAAGACCTTATTATGCTGATTAGGGAAGCCAGCCTTCCCCTAGTAAGAGAAAAAGAGATCAGTCCCGTGCAGCTTCAGCAGACCAAGAGTCCGAAGACTCTGAGGTATCTGATTATGAAGACATGCCCTTATCTGCTTATGAGGATTCTGATGCAGAGGAATCCATTCCCTCTGCCTCTCCTCCAGAGGATTTTTCTTTTGATGAAACCTTACATACCTTAAGAGAGCATTTCCATTGGGAATGCCAAGACTATCCAAAATGAGACTCAGAGAATTTCTAGATTTGCCACAACATAGGCCTTTAGCAGTACTCCCAGTCCTGGAAGTTGTTGATGATTTTTTTATGGAATCCAGCCTTACCCCTGATACTTTACCCCCTTCTCCTAGGAAACCACACAGGTACTACAGAGTACCTGATTCTCACAAATTCCTTTTCAAAAATCCTATTGCTGATCCAGAGATCATTTCCCAGGGGCCTAAAGGTATCAAAGCTACTACAGCTAAGAATCCCACCCCTTCAGACAGGGATTCCAGAGCTTTGGACAGATGGGGTAAGAAAGTGTATACTTCTGCAACTCTCGTCATTAGGGCTCAGAATTGTCAGTTTCACATGCTGAAGTACCAACAACATATTATGGAACTTATTAAGCAAAAAATAGCAACCTTTACAGACTATGCAGAAATCAAAGAATTGCAAGAGCTTATGCATTCTGCAAGCCAAGTCAGCAAGCATACATTGCAGTGTGCTTTTGACACTCTAGAAGCATCTTTCAGGGCAGCAGTCACTGGTTCTGTACTCCTAAGGCATGCTTTTGCTTAAGGAACAGATCTTGCCAGACCATGTCAAATCAAAGTTATTAGACATTCCTTTGCACAAGGACAGTTTGTTTGGCACCAAAGCAGAAGAGGTTCTTAAACAGATGGAAGAAAAAGCTAAATCTATGCAGACAGTTAAAGAATTCTTGCAAGTACAGCCTCCTAGATTCAGTAGGCATTGCCCCTCAAAACATTAGTCCTTTCCAGCCCCCTGCAAGCCATCTCAAACCAAACCCAGGGATAACAGACCACCCAGACTACAGTATCAGGGTATGCAGAGATCTAAGCAATGGAGTGCCTCCACCTCCAAAGTAGGGAGTGCTAAACCACCCCCTTATGGAAAGAATTCCCAATGACTTCTCTACTCCACTCCCCACCTCTGCCCAACTAGTTGTGCACCTAGGAGGAAAACTTGCCCTTCATGCAAAAAACTGGATTTCCATCACCAAAGACCGATGGGTCCTCAACATTGTATCCCAGGGATACAAATTTTACTTCCACTCACTGCCAGCCCCAAACAGGTTCCCAGACCTTCCTCCAAATCAGTGGGCAGAGGCACAAAATCAAGTTCAATCCCTGCTCTCTATAAAGGCAATTCAGCCTGTTCCGCAGGCCAAGGATTCTATTCCAGACTCTTCCTGGTTCACACAAAAGAGGGCACTGTCAATTCTCAACACCTTCCTGGTGGTACCAAAATTCAAAATGCTCACCCTGCAGCAGCTTCTACCTATGCTAGTCAAGGATGCCTGGTTAGTCACCCTATACTTAAAAGAAGCCTATTTGCACATCCCTATAAGGGACTCATGCAGGAAATATCTACCCTTCAGAGCAGGATCTATCCATTATCAGTTCTCTGCACTTCCTAGTGGCTTATCCAGTGCTCCTAGAGCATTCACAAAATGCCTGTCTCTAGCCATTGCTTACTGCAGACAAAGAAATATCCAACTTTACCCATACTTCGATGACTGCCTGATTCAGGCAGACAGTTAGGAAATGCTGTTGCAGCACCTGATATTTGTAAAAAACCTTCTAAACTCCCTGGGTTACACCATCAACGAAAATAAATTAAAACTTGTCCCCAGTCAAAAGATTGTATTCCTGGGAACAAGCTTGGACACAGCATCCCAGATGGCATTCCTCACTCCAGAAAAACAAGCCTATCTGACAGACTATTTTATTCAAATGGCCACCAGAACCCAGCTATCTGGAAGGAAAATCCTGCGGGCCCTAGGGTTCATGGCCTCATGCATCCTACTAATTCCATATGCCAGACTGCATATGAGGAAACTTCAGTGGTACTTAAAAAGTCTTTGATGCCAACATTCTCAAGACCTGGAAATTGCCATTCCTATCATACCCTGTCTAAGGACAGAGTTTCTTTAGTGGGCAGCAGCATGCAACCACAACAAAGGACTGCCCTTTACTCAACCCCTCACCGCCCAGACCCTAACCACAGAAGCATCAGTCTATGCCTGGGGGGCACACATGGACGGCAAGTGCATTCAGGGCTGCTGGAGCCCAAGTCAAATTCATCTGCACATCAACCAAAAATAGATGCTAGCTGTGCAGCACACTCTGACAGCTTTCAGATCCCTACTCTCACCAGGACACCCGCTAATAAAAACAGACAACACCACAGTTATGTGGTACATCAACAAGCAGGGGGGAACACACTCTTACCCTGTGGGACATGGCCTTGGACATACAGGTCCATCTGCAAGCTCAATTGCTGCCAGGCAAACAAAACTCACTGGCAGACGACTTTAGCAGAAATCTCCTAGCCCCACACTAGTGGCAATTAGAGCTCAGCACCTTCAACCTTCTGATTCAGAAATGGGGGACCCCAGAGATGGATCTATTTGCCTCCCCTTGTAATCACCAGCTCAGCAAATTCTGCACCATGACTCTTCACAGCAGGGCCTGGAAAGTGGATGCCCTATCCTTCCAGTGGGTAAATATCTCAATCTATGCCTTTCCCCCTCTGCCCATTCTCTCAAGAGTATTGCTCAGGATAAGACAGGACAGACCAAGGACAATTCTAATTGCCCTGGACGGGCCATGCCAGCACTGGTACCCGCTCCTGCGCAGCCTGTCACTGGTGCCACCCTGGCACCTACACCAGAACCCAACCCTGCTCTCTCTGCAGGGGGACAGATCTTGCATCCGCAACTGCAAACCCTAAATCTTGCAGTCTGGCTTATTCCCGGAATTCTTCCCCTGTAACCAGCCTAAGCAAGCAGGGACTGGAAGTTATTCTTGAAGCCAGAAGACCCAGTACAAGGAAATCCTATGCTGATAAGTGGAAAAGGTACTTCTCCTGGATTCAGTCTAGAGGAGAGGACACAAACATGCCCTCCCTGCCTCTAATCCTGGATTACTTAGCAGATCAACCCCACAGAGGCCTATCCTTCTCCTCCATTAAGATCCATGCTTCTTTCATTTTAGTTCATTAGAACACTGAGCTACCTGTCTTCTCTCACCCTCTTATCAAACAGTTCCTGAGAGGGGCAAACAACTTAAGGCCGCCAAGGAGGGTGCCCAACCCTGCTTGGGATCTTAGCCTTGTACTGGAAAAGATCACACTTCCCCCTTTTGAACCTGCAGTGTCAGCAGAGTTAAAATTCCTCTCTTGGAAAACAGCCTTACCTCTGGCCATCACTTCAGCTGGAAGAGTGTCTGAGCTACAAGCACTCATGGCTGTGGAACCCTTCATTATTTTCCATGCTGACAGGGTTTCCCTCAGGACTAACCCTTCCTTTATGCCTAAAGTGGTATCCAGTGTGGCTCTCAACCAATCTATCCATTTGCCAACCTTCTTCCCTAATCCTCAAAATAAAGGGGAAAGGATCCTGCACTCCTTGGACGTGCACATACAGCTCAGATTCTTCCTTGATAGGACTAAGCCCTTTAGGAAATCTGACCAGTTACTAGTCAGCTTTGCACCAGGGACAGAGGGCAAGGCCATTTCTAAACAAACAATTTCCAAATGGATAGCACACTACATCCATTTCTGCTACAAGCACCATGGGAAACCAAGCCCGCAGGGGGTCAGAAGACATTCCTCTAGGGCAACTTCTACCTCTACAGCATTTCTCGGGAGTCCCTACCAGGGACATCCTGGAGCTGCTACCTGGAGTTCTGTACACACCTTCACCAAGCATTACCGCCTGCCTATCTTTTCCAAATCCAGGGCAGGTTTTGCTACAGTAGTCCTGCAAGGCATACTAGCCAGCCCCAACTCATCTTGACTGCCTCTACCCTTCTTCAGCTTTGGGAATCTACCCAAGTGTGATGATTGCAACAGTGAAAACACGAAGAACATAGTACAGTTGTGTACACTTACCATAAATGTAGATGTTCGAGTGTATCCACTGTTGCAGTCCTGTTTTCCCTTCCTCCAGCCCCCTTGTTTTTCTCCTCTTTATGCCTATGACTCACCCCTTTCTGGGGTATTGGTATTGGTATTTACTTTTACTGATGGTGTTTTCCCCACCATAACTTAGCTCCCTATTTGGGGGGACTCCTGACATTTGGGGCATGAAAAACTGATGTAATGGTGTCAGCTGCCTGTTTTTAAACCTCTGATGACCTGACGTCAATCCTGGTGCGACAGCAACCGATGCAGAAATACTTAGTCTCTGGTATTCGGGCCGACAGAGGGTTACCTGCAGGCAGATAACACAAGTGTAATGACTGCAACAGTGAATACACTCGAACATCTGCATTTATGGTATGTGTACACAACTGTACTTTGTTCAATCCTCAGGAATGTTTTTCTAACAACTTTCTTCTGGGTCACTGTATTCCCATTATTTTGTCTTCTGCGATTTGTCCCTCATATTTTTGGTCTGTTTTTCTTAAAACTGTGTTTTTCTGCCAGATTAGTGGCAGATCATTAAAGATTCAAGGTAAAAATTAATGACAGACATTTGAGCTCCAGTTTTCTTGCTCTGAGAGGTTGAGAGGCACGTTTCCTGCTCTGAGTGCTGCTGTCTTTCTGCTTGCCTCTCAGCCTTCTGGTTTCTGTGGTGCCTGTCCTCTTGCCTTTTGGTATTAATCTAGCTATTCGCTTTTTTAAAATTAATGAGAACGTTGCGCTATGTGTCCCAGACACTCAGTAGGGTTTTTTCATCTAGTTAAAGCATTTTCATCTTGTGCTGTCCTCTTGTGGACTGCATTGTTGTTTTCTTTCCATTGCATGAAGGGTTTCTTGGTCTGGTTTTGCAGTCGCTGAGATGACTGTAAAAAATTGTCATGTTGTGGTGAAACACTTCTGTGCGTTTCTTTTCCTGTTCGTGGATATGCCTGCAAGGTCCGATCTTTAAAAAATAAATAAATAAAAATTGGACAGTGTGCCGGCTCTTACAGCAGCCTTCAAAGTATTTCAAGTGTGTTTCTTCAGGGCTCAACCCCCATCCAAAAGAAATGGAAATAATTTCTGATGAACTCAGATTCATAGACTCATATCTGAAGTTTCTAAGGCCTCTCTCAAACCCCAAGTCTCCCGTGGATCTGATAGATTGGGCCTGTGATGCCTTTTTCCACTTGGCTGCTTACTGCCCTCTAATCCTACCCCTTGGATATGACTAATCACAATTTTGCTGAGGCTATTACCCTTATACAAGCAGCAGTGCCTGGATGTTTGTTTATGTCTGTGCCTCAGGCATAATATGTGTGTATAGATTTCCCAGTCCTCCTTAGATCTGAGTTTTCACTTCAGATCCTAAGTACTCTCCCTCCCCAGGTCCAATCAGCTGAATAATTTCTCTGCGAATCATGGGGTCTGATAACTCAGATACTGATTCAGCATGGAGGCTAGAGCTTTTCTTGGATCCAACAGCTTCAGATCCGGAGGGGTTGAGCTTGTGAGCATTCCTTTGGATCTGAGCCATTCCTCGGATCCGACTAACTGTTGGTTGGTTGACATTTAATTCTGATTTCAGATCCTGTCTTCCATCACTATGGATATGATCTGTCCACATATCTTTCCCCTCGGATCCTAAACCTAGAATCCAATAAATAGGTGCTCCCCGAGAGCCCTGGACAACTCTTGCATCTGGTGCCTTCAGATCCAAAACTGCTGGGCTAACTTAGTTTTCATCGGATCCGATGCATTCCTCGGATCTGACAGTTCCACTGCTGTTGTTTTTTTTTTTTTTTTTTTTCATCTCTTTGTTATACTCTCTAGCATACCCTCAAGCAGTGTTAGTAGTACAACAGAAAGTGTACTCCCGTTTGGGGAAGAAGGGGGTGAGTTTCTCACACCATACTTACTTTTATATCACTCTTAGATGATTTAAACCTCTGTATTAATTTAACCTTGTACTACTGTTCTCAACCACTAAACATGCTTTACATCCTTCTCCAAGTTGCCGTTTAACTTTTGTTTAGTTTTTGCTATTTTGTATGTAAAATTTGCTTAGTTTGTTTCTGTTTCCACTATGTATTGTACTTCATATTATGGAGCTTGTACTATGTATTATTGGAGCTTTTCTCCCCGGGCCGCCACTGAAAACAGGCTCTTTGAGACCAGTGGACCTCCCCGGTCATCAAACTGGAAATAAATAAATAAATAATAACTCTAGATAGAATGCAGATACTGCGGTGCCCTTTAAGGGCAGATTTTTGTAGAATGGTCCACCTTTTTGCCTTATATTTTTGCCCGCTCTTCACAAACTTTGTTTTTTTGGCAACTCACTGCCCAATTAAGGAGAATTGAATTCAGAAAATAATGACAGATGTTCAATTTCAGACATAATACCTACAGGCTTGCTTGCTATGGTGTTTCTTTTTCCACAGTTCAACTGTTCTTTCATCAGATCCTGTGCCTTCAGATCTGACAGACTGAAATATGACTTGGCAGATAGCCATGGCTTGTTTGGATCCAAGCAGATTGGATCTGAACTGTTTCAATGCTGCTGCTGCTTTTTCTTCATTGAATCCTAAGTTAGGATCCGACAGATGGTAGTCCATTCTGGATCGAACTGTTAAGAGCTCGAATTCCATATCTCGGATCCGAAACTGTTAGAACAGTTAAGTTTTCTTCAGATCCTAAACACTCCTTGGATCCGACAGTTGGGCAACTGTTTCAGAGGATTAATAACCCCTTAATAAGTGCTTTCCTGTGGTCCACAGTTTGATTCCCTCAGCCTCTGTTGCCTAACTGTGTGACGCTGAGCAGATCATTTAACCAGACAGTACTCCTGGGCTGAATTTTTATAAGGTCCATGCAGATCAATGGTCTGCCTTGGAAAACAAATAAAATAAATACAGTGCTGTGCTTCTACATATGCTCTGGGCCTTATTTCTCCTCTCTTTCCTACTCAACAAAGAGAGTCTCTCAGGAGGTGAAACAGTACAGTGGTTCAGAGTTCGGACGCACATGGATGCCTTATCTATTCCACCCTCCCGTGAATCCATTGATGCACCCACCAGATCTGCCATGTCTGCTCCAAGTTGCGGGCATTCCTAGGAGGCTGGGCATGGGAGCATGGGTCCCGGTGTTTTCTGCCTGTTCATTCTGGTTCCCAGGTATGGACATGAGTCGGTCCAGGTTTTCTTGGATCCGTCCCACCCCCATTGGAGCCTCCACAGTGAAGTGCATTATTTTCTCCACTGCGCTGATCCATGGGTGCCCCTGCCTTTCCTCCTCAGATGGAGTTCCTTTTCCCTGCTCAGTCTCTGTTTGTGGCTGGAGCTTACTGCATACTTGTAGAGACCATGTGTCTTTCTCTCTCTCTCTCTCTCTCTCTCTCTCTCTTTCTGTCTCTCTCTCTCTCTCTGTCTCTCTCTCTCTCTCTGTCTCTGTCTCTGTCTCTCTCTCTCTCTCTCTCTCTCTCTCTCTCTCTCTCTCTCTCTCTCTCTCTCTCTCTCTCTCTCTCTCTCTCTCTGTCTCTCTCTCTCTCTCTCTCTCTGTCTCTGTCTCTGTCTCTCCCTCTGTCTCTCTCTCTCTGTCTCTCTCTCTCTCTCTTTCAATCTTTCATACTGGATCCTGTTTTCTAGTTTCACCAGGATGGTGTTTTCCCTGAGGGGGACCCCTCCTGAGCTACAACTTGTGTGAGTGGACGTTCGGTAGCCCGCAACACCAGGGTCTTAAATACTGCTTCTTTGATAGGATTTATCAGTAAACAGAGCATCACCCAACAGTCCACCTCTCCATATTGCCTTGTTTCCTTCCATCTGGACACCTGTGATAATATTACAGACACTGAAAACC